>NW_007248490.1:167517-172053 GCF_000164805.1 Carlito syrichta
CCGACTTTGCCACTGTAGGTCAGGATTCCAGATCTTTCCACGGCTGGACCAACTCTAGAAAGTGGCTTCCTTCCGTCTCTCCTTCAACGTAGTTCTTAAATCTCAGGCGCGCATCCTAGCCAGGGGATAACGTGCCTTCCACGCTTCTCTCCCGGACATGCTAGTTCAAAGTCAGCAGCATCGTTTTGGCTTCGGTTTGAGGGTTATCTCATTTTATTTTATTTGAATTGTTTTTTCTTTGTCTCCCGGCTAAGTTCATTTAGCAAGAGGTTCTTTTTCATGTATGGCAGGTAACGCTAGTTTCCCATTGCAGGTAGTGATAAAAAGTTTTTTTTTTTTTTGAGTCGGAGTCTCACTCTGTCACCCAGACTGGAGTGCAGTGGCCACTCTGGGCCACCGCAGCCTCAACCCGCTGGGCTCCGGCGATCCTTCCGCCTCCGCCTTCCAAATAGCTGGAACTACAGGTGCGCGCTACCATGCCTGGCTGATTTTTTAATTTATTGTAGAGATGAGGTCTCGCTAAGTTGCCCAGGCGGGTCTCGAACCCGCGGGCTCAGGCAATCCACTCGCCTCAGCCTCCCAAAGGCGCGGGATTACAAGCTGAGCCACCGAGCCCGGCTATAAAAAGTTTTTCAATGAACGTGCTAACTTATTGACTTCAATAAATATTCATTTAAGCAAAGGAAGGAGGTCAGTGCAGAGAAACATGCCAAGCAGACAACCACAGAGAGAAAGGACAGGCAGGGCAGAAGCCAAGCAGGGCATCCAACCAGTGAGGCCGGGGCAAGCTACGTGGGGCTCCAGTGAACCTGTCTGATTTGACTGTGGGGCTCAGACAGGGCAGCCGCTTGACCGGGGTCACCCAGCAAGTCAGTGGCCCACAGGCAGGCCTGAAACTCAGGTCATTGTGACCGATGCTTTTATCCCACAGGTGGTTCCCATTTTGGAGCGGGTGGGGTGGGGTCAGGGGCTCCTTGGCGGACTCAAAACAGCTGGTGAAAATGGTGCCCAATTTGGCCTGCCATCTCAGGGGAAGGGGCCAGGCTTAGAGGCGCTGTTCTGCAGACGCTCTGCCACTGTGTCTTCCATCTTTGCGCGATGACAGGTGTCTTCCCTGGCTGTGACTCCATTCTTCTCCCGAGTGCTCACTGTACCCCATTCATCCAACTGGCCACTTCTCTAAGGCCCACGTGGATGTGGGAGGGGCTGGAGGGGGTTGGGGCACATGTGTTCCTGCCATGTGTCCATGAGGGCACACAGGGAGACAGGCCTTCCTTTGTAGAAGGAAGAGCATTCTCACAGCCAGAGCTGTCCAGTGGGGCTGCCTGGGCAGGGAGCGTGCAAACAGAAGCTGGGAATTTCAACCTGGGAGACTGTCTCTAAGGCTCCTTCTTCCTGGCACTTTCATGGTGTTGACGAGCATATCTCTGGCCTAAGGCAGGACTGGGAGGGACTCTCCCCCCACCAGATTTCCCCATACTTCCTCACTTGGCTTGATATTTTTCTTTCTGGCACTCATTACTGTCCCTCGTTGCTTTATACGCCGTTCCGGGTATCCACTGCCATCTAACAAACAACCTCACACTTAGTGACCACAACAGCAGCAATCACTTATTTGGCTCATGGACTGATCATCTCAACAGGACTCAGCAAGGATGGCTCTTCTGCTCTGACCAGCGTGGGCTGGGAGATTTGACGGGGCTCTGGAAGACCCCTTTCAAGATGGCTCCCATGGTTAGCAAGTTGACTGCTGGCCGGGGGCTTCTCTTCCTCTCCACGTGGGCTTCTCCAGGAGCTGCCCAGGCTTTCTCCTGGCACGGAGCCTGGGCTCCCAGAGCAAGCCTCCCAGAGAGTAAGTAGAAGGACACGGCATTGTTAGGACCCAGCCTTGGAAGTCACGAGCCCCACATCAGCTGCACTCCATTGTTCAGGCAGCCGTGAAGGTCATGAAGGCCTGTCCTGCTTCGAGGGAGAGGGGACAGAGGGGCTACTTCTTGAGCATAAGAGGCAGGAGATATTGTGGCTAGCTTTGGAAAGCAGAATCTGCGTCTGTTTGTTGTTTTTTTAGAGAGGGGGTCTTGCTCTGTCTTCCAGGCTGGAGTCCAGTGGCAGCATCGTCGCTCACTGCAGCCTCAAGCTCCTAGGCTCAAGAGATCCTCCAGCCTCAGCCTCCCATGTAACTGGGGCTACTGGTGTGCACCATTGTGCCTGGCTAATTAAAAAAACTTAAAAAAATTTTTTTTGTAGAGACGGTGTCTTGCTGTGTTTCCCAAGCTGGTCTCAAACTCTCGGCCTCAAGCGATCCGCCTCCTTAGCCCCCAAAGCAGTGGGATTATGGACACGAGCCACCGCGTCTAGTTGTGCCTTTTTGTTTACTGTCCGTCTCATGAGTGCTGGACCTTGTGCTATCTACTCCACACCCCCGGCTTCTGGAACAGTGCCTGGCAAATAGTAGGCGCTCAATAAATGTTTGGTGAAGCCTGACATTTCTCTGAACGAAGAGACGAGCACAAAAGAGGCAGAGATCCAAAAAGGACAAATGCACAGAAAAAGGGAGACAGAGGCAGAGGCACAAAAGACAGAGACGGAGAGAGACGGGCTCAGCAAGACAGGGTCGGGGCCAGCTGGGAGACCAGGGCGGCTCTGGGCAGGCCTGCCACGGGAAGGCGGGACTGGGGCAGATTCTGGGGTCTGCAGCCGGCGCGCTGGGTGGTGCTGGCCAGGGAGGGGTCCCAGTCCAGGCTGTGTCCAGGACAGGCTGGCCCAGCAGCCTGGGACCACGGCCAGCCGGGGCCTGGTCTGGCCGTGGTGGTGGGGACAGGCAGCCTCTGCGTGGGCCATTTCCCTATGGCTAGAGCAGCCACTACCAAGAGTGATGAAACAGGGGCATGCCGGCGACATTGTTCTAAAGAGGAAAAATGTGAAGTGTCCGGTCAAACTGAAAGACGTATTGGGTTCGCGGCAAGGCTAGAGCTCACTTTTGAGAACAAACTGCTAGACAAGGGGCACCGTGGAGGCCCCAGGAATGTTCCCCCCCGGCTGGGCGCGACACCTGCCAACACTGTTTTGACTACGTTGTTAGGCCAAGCAGGCTCTTCACAGACAGATGCCCAGGAAGCTGGATCTCCTAGGACTACAGGACTGCGGCGTGGGCGGGGCAGGGGCGCTGCCGGGCACCCTGGGGATGATGGATAGAATCGACACCCATGCCTGGCCCATGGGCCCAGCATGTCCTATTTTCCTGCTGAGAAAGCCTGTCTGTCTGTCTGTCTCACACAGTCTTACTTCTGACCCTCGAGGCAACCCCACGGGGCTTGGAGGGCGAAAGGGGCTCCACCCAGGTGACGCGACTGGCTAGCCGCAGGCCCAGCGCCACCTGGGTCTTCAGGTCTCGGACCACCGGGCCTCCTGAACAGGAACCGTCTCTGGGGATGCGAAGGCACCCTGGCTTGTCTTCAGGGCTTAGGTAGTGGTTTCAGGACTTGCATTTAACACCTTTTGGCCCCTTTTCTTCAGCAAATGTCCATCCCATGGCCCGTGGCTCACCGAGTCACCTGACCCACGTGATTGTCAGCGTTTCGTGTTTGTGTTGGAACCCTGGCTGTGTGTTCAGCTGTGGACACCTGCTGTCTGTGCTCAACCCGTCCCACGCTGAGCTCACCAACCCCCGCCTGGCTGCCCTCTGGGGTCCCCCATGGATAGCAGGACCCCCTCGGTCCTCCCCGGAGCCCCGCTCGACTCTTCCCTGCCTCTCTCCCCCACACGCAGCCTTCCTCAAGGCCTTCAGAGTCCTCCCCGAAACCTCTTTGGATCCCGTCTGCCTCTCCCCATCCCCCCTGCCACCGCCCCAGGAGGCTGCCAGCTTTCCTCCCCTCAGGCGGCTGCAATGGCCTCTGAGTCCATGTTTTCCCTCACAGCCCACTCACTAGCCAGAGGCATCGCTCCAAAACACAGGTCACACTCCGCGTGAAGCCCTCCCAAGGCTCCCTGGGCACCCCTTCTCATCCAAGACCAGAGTGTCCACCCCAGGCATGTCCAACCTGCAGCCCACGGGTTGCAGGCGGCCCGGGACGGCTGGCGAGCGAGCCCCACAAAACCTTGGAGCCTGTGTTTTCAGCACTTATTTTCTCCACGGCCCCACGCACAGCTCTATTTTGGAAGTTCTCGGTCACGCCTTATTCGTGACGTCACTTTTTGGCGGCACGCACGTGCGAGCAGCTGCCGCACAGGGAGAGCAAAATCCGAACACACATTTCTGACGAGCCCCTCGAGCGCGCACCGAGAACTGCAACCTCGTCTGTCTGACCGGACCGGGACAGACGAGTCTTGCAAAATCAAGGCCAAATTCCCCACTAGTTTTACATTGTTCTCGTTGTCCTAACCCTTACAGCAAAAATATAACAAAAGAGAGACTTCTTACTATGCAACTACACGTACGGCGTCATATTATTTGTGTGTGGCCCAAGACAGTTCCTCTTGGCTCCCGCGGCCCCGGAAAGCCCAAAGGTCGGACGCCCAGGCGCTAGGGGTCTGGGG
>NW_007248490.1:172272-176642 GCF_000164805.1 Carlito syrichta
CCCCGCCCCGTCCGATCGCACCCTCCCGTCCGGGACTCGCCCGTGGCCAGTCCTGCCCTCCTCCAGGCTCCGGCCATAGCCAGCCCCACCCCCCACCAGCCCCACCCAGTCTCGCCGAGCCCCGCCCTCTCATCCAGGCTCCACCCATAGCTTGTCCCGCCCTCCCCCGGCCCTGCCCACAGCCGGCCGGCCTTCTCCGCTCCAGGCCCGCCCATAGCTAGTCCCCCCCTCGACCAGTCTCACCCCACCTTCTGTTTCCCCGAATGCTTTCTCACACCGCGAACGCTGCCCTTTCCGCTTGGAAGGCCACAATGCGCTGACGTGATCTGCTTTCCTGTCCACCTCCTGCCCAGGCTGTGACCCATGTGAGACAGAAGATGGACTCGGCTTTACTTATTTGGGCATTTCCAGTAGCTACCACAGACCCCAGCACCTCTTTCAAGGCTGGATGCATGTTCACTGAACGACTGAGTGACTCCCCCTACCAGTCCAGCGAGTCCTCGGAAGAGGTGATCTCAAGCACTGTGGGCTGGCCAAGGCGCTTGTTGGGTCCCGGGGACTGGAGACCCAGTGCAGGGTGTCAAGGGTTTGGCTGTGAGGAGGTGGCCTTAGGGGCTGGGGGTGAAATGGGGCTTGCCATCTGGGAGCCGGCAGCTCATGGATGTTTAGGGAAGATGGTCAGGCCAAGGGGCTTTGAGTCTTGCTGGGGGGGCTGGGAAGGGAGCCTTCTCCGGGAGGGCGGAGTGGCTTGCGCAGAGCCACGGAGGCTGGGAAAGGGAGTGGCCCCAGGCTGAGGGGAGGGTGACACCAGACACCAAGGCTGGTCTGAAGCCAGGACCAGTGACGTGTCAGAAATCCAGGCTCTCAGAGCCAGACGGTCCTAAGAAACATCAAATCCGATCTTCCATTTGCAGGCAGGGAAACCGAGGCCCAGGCCCACGGTCACGTCACATGGTGGAGCTGGGATGGAAAGCCGGGACTCCCGACTCTGGGTCCGGCTCCTTCCATCTGGGAATGGCCTTGCGATGCATTCACGGGGGAAGCGGGGAGATTCTTGGCCGCGAAAGCAGCATTCGGGGCCAAGGAAGGGAAACACCAGCTTCCAGACCTGCTCACATCACGTCAGCCTTACCTGAAGGGTGGGCATTGCAGGTGCAGAGACGGCAGGTTTCCCAGAGGAAGCACGCTGCCATCTCCGGGGAGAGAGACCAGGGGCTGGATGCTGGCAGCCTCGGAGGGCGGAGAGAGGAGAGCAAGGGGAAGTGAACGTGACAAGTACCGATGCCACTTTGCCTGCCCTCCGCTGCCCCTGCCTGGCTGTCCACGGCCAGGCATAACTGGAGGTCTCCAGCTTGGAAAATTGCTTTCTTTCTGATCCTGTCCCAGCTGGGTCCAGGAGGGCTGCTAGCTGGGGCTCAGATGTGATGACAGTCACCATAAATAACAATTGCTGCCCTAAGCCGGACGTTTCCCCCCAGGCAGGCATGCTGCGTGGCTGGTCTTCCTTATCTGATCCTCAGGAGGTAGGGACCCATGATTCTTCCCATTTCACAGATGAGGAAATTCGTCTTCAGTTCAGTTCAGTTGTCATCTGGGTTCAAACCCAGGGCTGCTGGCTTCGGAGCTCTTGGGCCTTCAACTCCGGGAATCACGGATGGTGCGGGCATGTGGCTCCATGTTCTCCCTGCAGGTGCGTGTTAGAAACCAGCGGCCCCAGCCTCCACTGCAGTATGTCCAGGCTTCTCGGTTCTGTGGCCTAAGGATGTTGGCAAGACACAGCGTGTGCCCCAGTTGCTTGGTCTGCTGGGAAGGGCAGCCTCCTGCAACATACCTGGCGGCATCCCCCGGGGGTCTTCTGGGAGCCTCATTACATTTGAAACTCAGGAACGCAGGGAGTATCTGGCACTTATGGGCCCTTCCTCAACGAGTGTTTAATATTGTGCAAGAAACACACACCCCCCAAAGTAAATCAGTATGCAATAAATAGATTACAGTCAGGAAAGTGCTTTGGAAGGATTATTGTTTTATGTGTTTACACAAGTGAGCCATGTTTATTACAGAAATCCTAGAAAATTAAGACCAGATAAAAAATTTACTCCTTCCCCTCATAGCAACAATACTATTTTTGTTAAATAGCCTTTCAGACCTTTTAAACTATATGCAGGGCTTTTGCACTGCCTAATCCCCAAAGGAATCATTTATATCTTATTCTGAGTGACTTTTACTATCCAGTGCACAGCCTGGGCAACTGTGCATGGCAACTCTGGAGATTATCTATCTATCTATCTATCTTCATCTATCTATCTCCTGTATGGAAATAACACCATGCTATACATACTACTTGAAAAGTTATATTTTTTCACTAAGAAAATACTATCATCTTTTGCATTAATAATAATTTTTTTTTTTTTTTTTGAGTTGGAGTCTCACTCTGTCACCCAGACTGGAGTGCAGTGGCCGCTCCCAGCCACCGCAGCCTCGACCTGCTGGGCTCCGGCGATCCTTCCGCCTCAGCCTTCCAAGTAGCCGGAATTACAGGCATGCGCTGCCACGCCCGACTGATTTTTTTTTTATTTATTGTAGAGATGAGGTCTTGCTGCCCAGGCGGGTCTCGAACCCGTGGGCTCAGGCAATCCACTCACCTCAGCCTCCCAAAGGCGCGGGCTTACAGGCTGAGCCACCGAACCCGGCTGCATTAATAATAATTTTAAGCTGTTTTCAATTTTAGTGATCCATGATCCTGATGCACATTATTTTGGGGCATTTGTCCAATTCTGTTTTAAAGTTAAGTTCTATGCGTTTCAAGCAAGAGAACTCATGCTTAAGACTTCTGATACAAACTGCCAGCCATTCTCTAGGAAAGCTGTACAAACGTGTAGTTCCACTGTTGACGTAGAAAAGGGCTGTGGATATTTGATACAACGACGGGAGGGAAAAAAGAGGGGAAAAGGAGGGGAAAAGGAGAGGGAAAAAGGAGAGGGGACTGTTCAAGTCCGTGGAGAAGCCTTTCTCTTTAGGAGGTCGAGAGAAGGACCTTCTGAGGGTGTGGACTCAGCCTCCTGGCCTGTTGCAAGGCAGCCTCGACATCCCAGCCTCTGCCTCAGCCTCTGCCTCAAATCCCCGTGTGACTCGGAGCAAACCATTTCCCTCTCTACGGCCCAGCGAGTCTCCCGGTGAGCTTGCACGACTGGGCACAATCTAGAGTGGCCAAGAAGATCATCTTGTGCTTGATTGGCAATGCCTGCCTTGGAATTCTGTAGAGATTGCCAGGAAGTCATAACTCAGCAGGAAAGGGTGCTATGATCAATTAATAATGTCTGCCACAGGTGTAGGGAGTGGGATGGTGGCACTTTTGCCATGTGTTTGCTATTCCAGGACTGGATGCTTTGAGAGACGAGTTAAGCTCTGAAAAGGCAGAGCATTTTTCCTGGTGCCTTGTTCCTCGTAGATGTCTAGGTTTGGGGGAAAGCTTCATTGAGTTAACCCTGGTCTGTCTCATTCTGGGTGTACTTCGAAGGAGCTAAGAGGCGAACGACATTCCCTTTCTGTCTCTCGGCCTTAATCTGCACCTCATGCCATCGTCTTCAGCCTGCAGTGAGAGAGGACTGGGGATTTCCTGTGATTTCAGTATTCCATTCAGTTTTTATCATTTTAAGGTTCATGCGTTTCTAATTGTTATGAATACCATGGCAAAATTAATAGTTCTATGGTTGGTTTATTACATTTAGTAGAATTATGTGCATGCAGTGTTTGCCAAGAGTAGTCGTGGCAGCCTCCTTAATCATGTAAAGATGATAATTTAGTTGTTACACTTGTTGAAATGATGGGATTAATTTTTAAAAAGTTTGCAAACTGGAAGAGAAATGTAAAACGTTAATTTAGTTAGACAAGCAAGCCGACAACTGACAAATCCTTTCAGCCAAACCTGGTCATGGAAAAGCTAGGAACCCAGCGGGGAGGAGGCTCCCCACACGGGCACTCCCAAGGAATCGGGAGCTTGAGAGTAGAGGGTGCTGTGTGAGTTTTGGGGAGACCCTGTCCCTCTCTGGGCCCTGTGTTTCTTCTACCACATGGGACTAGGTGAGCCGTCTCAAGCCCCGTCCTGCAGAGCCCCAGGGTTCAGAAAAGCTCCCGGGGCTAAGAGAGAGGCCGGTTGGGATGAGGTTTAGGTGGATGGCATCGGCGTGGGGACCCACTCAGCTCCCTTTTGGGGCGCTGGCACCCCGATTTACCCCGGGTCTCCTCGCCCCTCAGCGTAGCTCGTCCCGTGATGCCCGAGAGTCGTCTCACCTGGCTCCCCAGGGTGCCGTGGGACTCAGCGTGGCCCCTGGGAGCCGCACACACACGGCCGGCCTGCTGCGACTGGCTGG
>NW_007248490.1:177278-179672 GCF_000164805.1 Carlito syrichta
CCTCTTGTCCCCGCTCCGGGGGAGCCCGCCGCGTGCGTCCCGTCACTGACCCGCTTCTAGGAGCTTCGCTTGTTGGCTTCACGTTTGTTGTATTTTGTGTCGGAGCCGGGGGTGCCCGTGAGGATGGGCTCGCAGGTGAGGTTGGCCCGCCCCGCCCTCTACCCCCTCCTCGCCCCTGGTGGACCTGCGCCCGAGTGTGGCTCCGCGCCCCTTGTCCCTCTTCCCTCCCTCCGCCTGTCGCCGCATCCGGCGTCTCTTCCCGCCTTTGTGCTCTGCGCAGTCTTATCCATTTTGTACGCCGGAGTTCCATTTAAAAATGTTTGCTTGGGCCAGGCTCGGTGGCTCAGCCTGTCATCCCAGCACTTTGGGAGGCCGAGGCGCATGGACCGCCTGAGCCCGCGGGTTCGAGACCCGTCTGGGGAACATGAGGAGACCTTGTCGCTACGATAAATCAAAAATGAGCCGGGTGTGGTAGCGCACGCCTGTAGTTCTGGCCACTTGGAAGGCTGAGGCAGCAGAAGGATTGCTGGAGCCCCGCAGGCTGACGCTGCGGTGGTCGTGAGTGTGCCGCCACACTCCAGCCTGGGCGATGGGGTGAGACTCCAACTCAAAAAAAAATTTTTTTGTTTGGACATAGAATTCTGTCACCAAAAAGTAGGACAGGGCTAGATGATTTCCTAGGGGCCCTTTTGCCTGTAACGGTCAGTGGTGACGCAGGGGCACGTGTGTGTGTCCACAGTTGTGTGACCCAGGTGCCAGCACACACAGAGGACCGAGGACTGACTCCAGGCCAGTTTTACTGAGAAGGACTTTCAGGAGCAGATCTTGAAGCATTAGTAGGCGTTTTCCCGAGAGGAGAAAGCCAGTGGGATTCCCAGCGCTGGGAGCAGCATGTGCGGAGGGCCAGGAGGCGTCACAGACTGGAAGGCATTTGGGGAAGACGGCCAACCTGGTGTGGCTGAAGGGGGCCGCTTGCGGGTGGTGGGAGGGTGGCGGTGTGAGGAAGTGGCGTGGACACCCGGGGAGGCTCTCTGTGCAGGGTCTCGAGGGTTGGCCGGAGGGTGGGCTTGTGTGGCCGCAGGCACCGGGCAGCCACAGTCGGCTCTAGAGCAGCAGAGAGCAGGGCGGGAGGTGAGGAGGATGGATGCTCAGCTCTGGGGATCCAGCTCCCTCAGCCCCTGTTCCAGAGCTGGCCCCCCGCCCCCACGCTGGGCGCCAGAATCTGAGCGCTACTCTGAGGAGAGGCCTGGGAGGCACTGGTGGAGATGAGGATGGGAAGGACGTCTGGAGCGGCTGGCTCCGTCTAGCTGGGTGTGATTTACAGGGTGTCTCCCGAGCTCCTAGGGGAAGCCGGTGCTTTCCCGCTGTGGCGGCGACTTGGAGTCCGGATAGGCCGGGAATTCCCACAGGTTCTGAGGGCCTGCTCTCTCCCCCACCCCCCCAAGGCCCTTCCCCAGACCCCTCACAGGGGTTGTGCCGCGTCACCCGGCAGGGGCTTTCGCACAGGTGGTCCCTGGGCTGGGTCGCCCTTTCCACCCTTGTCTTGCCCCAGGTAGTGGCAACGATGGTGACAGTAAGAGCACGGGTGGCAGCAGGAGCCGGAACGCGGGCTCAGGCCTACTGTGTGCCGAGCTAAGTGGTTTCTGTGCATCCTCTCAGCGGGCTGGGGCAGAGACTTCATTATCCCGCGTTCGCAGGGGAGGAGGGCCAGAGAGATGAGTAACTAACTGCCCCGGAGGGGGGGTGTGGAGGCGGCATGTGAACCAGGGCCTTCTGGGGAGGGACAGGCCTCGGACTTGGGAAGGCCTGGCTGGGATCTGGCCAGAAACGTGGGAAACAGGGAGAGCGGGAGAGAGAGATGAGAGGGAGAGGGGGAGAGGAGGGGGAGGAGGAGGAAGAAGAATGGGGGAGGAGTGGGGGAGGAGGGATGGTGACGGCGATGTCAAAGAAAACGTCCAGGGGCAGGGCCTTGGGCGCCCGGCGAGCCAGGCGAGGTCCTTCCAGCCCCGCTCACGCTCACGTGTGCCCACAAGGGCGTGCAGGGCCCTCTGGGAGGAAGGCCCTGCCCAGAGTGCACGTGCGAGGCCCTTCAGGCTTGGGAGGTGTTGGGTATGTGTCCAATGGACCCTTGGCCCCGCCCTGATCCTAGTGGGTACAAGCAGGGTGAGGCACGGCCAGCTCCATGACCGGGCACTAGCCCTATTTTATTTATTTGCTTGTTTGTTGATTTGTTTTAGAGATAGGCGGTCGCTCTGTCACCCAGGCTGCAGTGCAGTGGAGCGATCGTAGCTCACTACAGCCTCACACTGCTGGGCTCAAGCGGTCCTCCCTCCCCAGCCTCCCAAGGAGTGGGACGGCGCGCACCGCCCCCCCCCCCCCCCCCCCCCCCCCCAC
>NW_007248490.1:179692-196575 GCF_000164805.1 Carlito syrichta
CCGCCCCTCCCCCCCCCCAAGCCCAGCTAATTTTTACATTTTTGTGTAGAGATGGGGTCTGGCTACGTTGCCCAGGCTGGCCTCAAACTCCCGGCCTCCAGCAATCCTCCTGCCTCCGCCTCCCAAAGGGCTGGGATTACAGGCGTGTGCCACCGTGCTTGGTCTCCAGCCCCACTTTCTAGATGAGGAAGCTGAGGCCCAGGGAGGGCAGGTTGGAATCTGAGCATGGGCTGGCCTCTGGCATTATCATCCCCAGGGTCTGAGAGCTCTGGGTCCCAGCTCCCCCCGTGGGGGTGGATGGTGGTTCAGACGCATACATTGGCTGGAATTCAACTGTCTGGGACAGGAGGGCCGACTTTCCTGGCCACGCCCTCCTGGGACCCCGCAGCCCTCGGGAGGAGAGTGGCGAGTCCTCTGGCTGGGGCCAGCCTGGCTTCGGAGAGGTCCAGCTGTGGGCAGACCCCGAGGGCCCAGCTGTCTGCCTGACGCCTTCCCCGACTCCCGATGCTCTTGCCAGCGCCTGCTTGGGGCCAGCGCAGGCCCCCTGGCGTGTGTGCGGAAGATGAGGGAGCAGGATGGACATCCCACAAGCCCCGTCTGCTGCTCCAGGGCTGACCGACCCCTCCCAGCCTCCGTTTGCCTGGCCCGTGAAATGGGCACCGTCAACTTCCCATAGACAGTCATCCTGGACACGAAACCACAGGAAACAGCATTTGCCAAAGCGTCCCACTGGCGATGGGAGCGGAGGCGAGCGCGGTTTCTGTGACCAGAAGCTGCGGCCAGAAGCTGTGGCACTTGGGGACCGGGTGCTGTCTTGCCGCGTGACCTTAGGCAACTCTTTTCCTCCCTCTGGGCCTCAGTCTCCCCAATTTTAAAATGTGGGGGTTTAATGCCTCTCTCTTCTTCCTTCCCTCCCTTCCCCTCCACCTCCAGACTTTTATGAGAGCCCCTGCGTGTCCCGCCCTGTGTTGGGTGCTAAGATGAAGGTCAGACTCGTAGGGCTCCAGCCCTCAAGGTGTGCATTCATCCATTCATTCCCTTAACGTAGGTGGGCTGGGGCTGACTTGGTGCCTGGCCCGGGTCGACACAGGGCACTGGAAGGACGGGGCTCTTGCCCTCTGGAGCTCACGGTTCAGTGGGAGACATCCGCCCCGTCACCCCCTGCGTGCAGCCATGGTTACTAATTGAGCCCAATGGCTACCAAGTAGGAAAGACACAGCTAGAAGTGGGTGGGGGTAGAGAGAAAAGCGGAGTCCCACCTGGAGGGGGTGGTCGGGGCAGCTCCTGGGGCTCCCGGGAGGGATGTTGCCACGGCGACGTGGGGGTGGGCGAACCAGGGGCGGGGCGTCCCGGGGGAGGTGGGGTTGTGTGGAGGCCCACGGTGAGGATGCCAGGACGCCAAGGGGAACCGTGGTGACGCCAGCATTCCTAGGGGTGGGGAGGCTTGTCAGCTCTTTCCTGGGCTGTCTCAGCCTGTGGCCCACCAGCCTGGATCTCGGCCCCCCTGAGGTTTTGCATTCCAGCCCTCTGGGCTTCCGTTTCTGCATCTGGAGAATGGGTGTGCGGCTGTTCGTGGAGTCCCCTTCGCCTCTTGTTCCTCAGTCGCCACGTGGGGTTAAGGCTCCTGGAGCGATGGACGGTGAGGGCTGCAGGAGGAAGGGTTTCAGGCCACCTGGTGGCATCCCACAAGCCCCGTCTGCATTCCGGCTCTGCTGCTCCAGGGCTGACTGACCCCTCCAAGCCTCTGTTTGCCTGGTCCGTGAAACGGGCACCGTCAACTCACCGTGGACGGTCATCCTGGACATGAAAGCACAGGAAACAGCATTTGCCAAAGCGTCCCACTCGCGATGGGAGCGGAGGCAAGTGCGGTTTCTGTGTTTGCTTGTTGTAGTGTGTGGGGGACACATGTCTCATGAGCACACCTCTAGGACCAGATCACACTGAGGTTAAATAGCAAACAGAAAAACACACACACAAAACTTTTTTAAAAATGGACACAGTCAATAGCGGGCGGAGGGCTTATTTGGAGGGACAGAGATGGCGAGCGGACGGATGCCCAAGTGAGCCGCGTTCCCATGGAGCTTGTGGGAAGCGCTTGGCATCGTGCCGGGCTTAATGTGGCTCCAGCATGGGTGGCTCCCAGGTGATGGCGATGGTGATGGCTTTCTTTGAGTCACGCCTCACTCCAATGCCCAGTCTGGAGTGATGCAACCAGGGCTCCCCACAGCCTCCACCTCCTGGGCTCAGGCGATCCTCCTGCCTCAGCCTCCTGGCACTAGAGGCATGCACCACCACACCCGGCTAATTTTTAAATATTTTTTTTGTGGAGACAAGGTTTTGTCTCCAGCCCCTGGGCTCAAGCAATCCTCCTTTCTCAGCCTCCCCAAAGTGCTGGGATTATAGGCGAGAGCCACTGTGCCGGGCTCAGGCCCAGGGTTTTTTGTTGTGGAGTGGAGCCTCCTGCGATTTTGGGGAATGGGTTCCTTTGATTGCATTGCTGTGTAGCCCCAGGCAAGGCCCTTGTCCTCTCTGGACCTGGACCCACCCACTTGGAGATGCCAGTGGACTTCAGTGATGCCCTGCGGCTCCTGGGCCTGCCTTTTGTGGAGGCTCTGAATGGCAATCTCTGTCCTCAAACCCTGGGAAGGCTTCTGGTGTATACACCCAGGCAGAGCCCAAGAGCAAAAGCGTCTGATTAAACCTGCCAGGGCCTGGCCTCCACTGCCCAGAGGGGAGACAGACAAGGAGCTCTTCTGCCAGACTTGGGTGATTAATGTCCTGCTCTGAAGGCTGTGGTGTTTGCAGTTGGGCGTACGGGAGGCAGGGAGGCCAGGAGGGAAGCAGGAAAGAGGTGTCTAATGAGATGGGTAAATATTGGGCGAGCGGCAGCCATGACCACAGGCAGGGCACGCCAGGGCGCCTCCCGGCTGGGGCCTGAGAGGTCCTGTGCTCGTCCAGGCTCTGACACAGCCCTTGGGTTCTGTCCCTCACTGCAGAGTGGACGTCTGAACAGGGAACGTGTCTGAAGGGCTGGGACGGATCTCAGGCTGGGTAGCCCGAACCCAGCGCTTGCCTTTCCTGTCCAGGAGGTGCCCAGATGGGGAGCAAGGCTGACCCCAGGGTCCGAGGCTTGGAGTCACATCCTGCCTCACCAGCTGGGCACCGTATTCCTCCACTCAGAACCTCAGTTTCTTCCTCTGTACACCAACGAAGCAACAGCTGCTGAGATTCTAGAAGAGCCAGAAGTGGAAGGAGGGGATTGTTCTTGGAAGAGCAGCTCAAGGGCAGGGGGAGGATGAAGCCCATCCTGTGCCTGGCACACAGTGGGACCTTGCCAGTGACAGCTCGTGATGGACACAGTGTTCCCCCCTGCCAGTGTCAGCTCATGCCTGGCACACAGTGGGCCCTCGCCAGTGTCAGCTCATGATGGACACAGTAGGTCCTCACCAGTGTCAGCTCATGATGGCACACAGTGTGCGCCCACGCCAGGGTCAGCTCATGCCCAGCACATAGTAGGCGCTCACCAGTGTCAACTTGTGATGGACACAGTGGGCACTCGCCAGTGCCAGTTCATGTCTGGCACATGGTGGGCACTCGCTAGTGTCAACTCATACCTGGAACACAGCGGGTACTTGCCAGTGTCAGCTTCTGATAGCACACAGTGGTCCCTTGCCAGTGTCTGCTCATGATGGAAAAGAGTGGGCATTCGTCAGTGTCAGCTCATGCCTGGCACACAATGGGCCCTCGCCACTGTGGGTGAGTGGGGGGAAGGATAGATGAATGGGTGGGTGGATGGAGTGAATGGATGGACGAGTAGATGGACGGATGGACAGATGAATGGATGGATGGATGGGTAGATGGGTAGAAAAAAGGATGGATGAGTGGAAGGATGAGAGGATGAATGAGTGGAAGCATAAGTGGATGGGTGAGTAGAAAGATGGCGGAGTGGAAGGACGGGGGGATGAACGGGCAGAATGAGGATGAATGGAAGGATGGAAGGGTGGATGCATAGTGGATCGGTGGAAGGATAGATGCACAAATAGGTGGAAGGGTGGATGGCCGGAGGGGTGGATGAATGAGTGGGTGGGGGGAAGAATAGATGGGTGGGAAGGTGGATGGTGAAAGGATTGGTGGAAGGGTGGGCGGATAGATCCTTGAATGAGTGAATGGGTTGGGAGGATAGGTGGATAGAGAGTGAATGGACGGACAGAAGTTAAATACGTGGATGGACAGATAGATGGGTAGAAGGATGGATGGATGAGTGGATGGATAAGTGGAAGGACAAATGGATGGGTGGGTGGAAGGATGGGTGGATGAATGGGCAGGCGGATGGATGGATGGGTGGGTGCATGAATGAGCGGATGGATGGATGGATGGAAGAAGGTGGGAGGATGGGCGATAGGCGGATCAGTGGAAGGAGAGATGGATACGTGAGTGGAAGGGTGGATGGATGGAGTGGCGTATGAGCGGGGGGGGTGGGTGGGTAGAAGGATGGATGAGTGGAAAGATGGGTGGTGGAAGGATGGATGGATGAACGGGCGGGTGGGTGGATGGATTGCAAGATGAATCGATGATGGGTGGATGGATGAGAGTGATTTAGATATATGGGAGATTTGGGAGATGGATAGATGATGGATGGATGGATGGTGAGTGGATGTGTAGATGGGGGGGTTGATGGATTGGGATACGGATAGATGATGGATGGATGAAGGGATGGATGAACGGAGGGATGGATGATGGGTGGAAGGGTGGGTGGATAGGTGGAGGGATGAGTGAATGGGGGATGGAGGGATAAATGAGTGGATGGATGGATAGTTGGGTAGAAGAGTGGATGGGCGGGAGGATGGGTGGGTGGATAAGTGGAAGATAAATGGGTAGGTGGAAAGATGGATGAGTGGAAGGAAGGCTGCATGGATGAGTGGGCAGACGGATGGATGGATGGGTGGGTGCATGAATGAATGGATGGATGAGAGGATGGATGGATGAATGAATGGATGGGTGGATGATAGTTAAAAATGGGTGGAAGAATGGATGGGTGTGTGAAAAGATGGACGTATGAGTGGGTGGATTAATGAGTGGATGGTGGAAGAATGGATGGATGGATGACTGGGTGGATGGATGGGTGAGTGGATGGATGGGTGGGTGGATGAGTAAATGGGTAATGGATGAGTGGATGGATGGATGGATGGATGGATGGATGTGTGAATGGGTGGGTGGGTGGATTGGGAGATGAATGGATGATGGATGGATGGATGAATTCTGAGAGTGAGCCATGATTTCTGAGGGCTTCCATACTTCTTCAGTCCTGGGAAAAGTGTGTGGTGGAGGGGAGAATTAACCAGCTATTAGAGAGATGGACAGAGTAAATTAGTTCACCTTGCCCAGCCAGCACTGGCTTGAGACTCTTGGGGTGCAGCCACAAGCAGCCTCAACCCAATGACTCCTCTGTCCTGGCCTCCGTGCCACATGGCAGAAGGAGGACGGTCAAGGGCAGAAGACAGCGCTCCCCTCGGAGGGCCCAGCTGTGTGATGAGTGCCGGAGAGATGCTACTTCTCCAGATTCGATAGGAGTAACCGGCGTTTGTTGAACACTTAGTGTGCAAGAGGCGATGCCTTCCGCACATCTCATTGTATCCCCATCAACCCTTTGGGCAGCTACTCTTATTACTGACATTTTACAAGTGAGGAGAGGAGAGCACAGAGAGGTTTGTCCACATGTCTGAGGCCACACGCGAGGTCTGCTGGCTGCACCCCAGCCACTGCTTTTGCTCCCTCCCCAAGGCCTTCCCGGTGGTGTCTCAGGGCAGGAGGGAGTCCAAGCTACCCCTGGCCTCAAGCTACCTGCTTGGCAGCCCCAGGGACCCTCCCCAAGGGTCAGGCTGCGTCCAGTATCATCCTGCCTCCTCTGCGCTCTGGAGGTACATAGCGGGGGAGTGTGGTCATGAAGGGAGGAGCCATGTCCACGCTCTTCCTCTGCTGCTTCCTGGGCCTCAGCGTGCTGTCTGCGCACTGGGTTTCCTTGAAGGGGGCTGTGGGGCGAGGGCTGCTGTTCTCTCAGGAGAGATTGCTGCCGCTGCGGGGCCAGGCCTGGCTCCAGAACGCTCTCAGGGTCACCTCCGATGGCGCTCTGGGCGTGGCGACGAGGCCCTGCCTCCCCGCTTCACGCCCAGCCTCTGCCTTGGCCCCCAGCCCTTCGCCTCCACCTGCACTCGCTGCGTCCCTGCTGTTGCACCCTTGCCCTCATCTGACCTTGGAGTGGACCCCGAGGGTCCCTTCTCCCCAGGGCTCTCGGCTGCCTGGGGCGACTGCTTTGTCCTTAGCCACCCCACCTGGACACGGGGTTAGGCTGATTAACCCGCCGGCCTAAACACCGAAGGGCATGCTCTCTGCGTGCCCACTCCAGCCTCATTCACTCATTCACCCATTCATTCAGTCATTTTGTACATCTGTGTGGGGGGTCGGCTGTGCACCATGCACTGTAGGGAAATGTCAGTGGAAACACTCAAATTGTTCTCATGGAGCGTATGTTTGTCAATGAAGGCTTAAGCACATGAGAAACACTATCAGTGAGACCTGGGCGCTCCTCAGCCTTTGTTCCATGCGGTCCGAGGGTTGGCTGCAGGAGTGGGGTGTGATGGGGCCCTATGGACAGCACGGGATAGAAATGGGGAGTGAGCTCCCTGTTGTCAGAGGTGTGCAAGCAGGTTCCAGATAAGCCCTGGACAGGCGGGATGGGCTCCTGGCATGAGTGGCAGGTTGGGCCAGGGGACTTTTAAGGCCCCTCCGGTGCTGGGTGTCCATGACTGCAGGCTGGATGCTCTCCAGGCCTCCCTCCGAGGACTCGCCGCTGCCTGGTGGCTCCGAGCCCGTGTGTGCTCCGTCTCCCTCGCCCCTAGCCGGCGTCACACTGGCTTCTGGCTCCTCGAGCCTGCCGGGCTCTGCCGGGCACCCCCATCCAGGGGCTGGAAGGGCCCTCCTCCGGCCGGTCCTGTTTACTAGGCTGTTGTCCAGGGTTGCTGGGCGACGCTGGATCTGTGAACCGCTCAACCCCGCCGACTTCTAGCCCTTTCCATGCTTCTTGGGGGCAGCAGCTGCTCTGTCTCCGCCGGAGCCGATCCCTTGGGTGGAAGCCCGTCCGCGGGGTGCAGCCCAGCCCCTGAGCTCGCAGCGCTCTTGCCACCGACTCCAGCAGGGGGCCTTCTGCCCAGCTGTGTTGGGAAGTTCGAACCCAGGCCGGGGCACTGTCTGGATTGAGTCCTGCTCCTCCCCAGCCCCACCTCCCCGGCCAGTGTGTCTAGATCCGCTCTCGTCTGCTGGAATCACGGCAGCGCTGTGGCCTCTCTGGGGGGACCTGGACAGGCTTGGGTGACAGGGACCAGAACCCACGTGCCTGTGGGACACTTCTGCCTGAGTGGCTGTCTCCTCGACTCCAGGCGGAAGGCTGGGTGTCCTTGGCCACCGACGGGCCTGCTTGTTCCCGAGACCCCCGACGCCCTGTCTGTTCTCTCCCATCCCCCACCCGACACCACGCCTGGAGTGGGCTTGTGTCCAGCGCCCTGCCCTTCCGAAGCCCCTGTCCCTCCTGGACCTGTGGGCCTGAGTCCCCTCCCCGACCCTCGGGGGCCAGAGAGCCCTGCCTTGGTGGGGCAGGGGTGGGGGTTGGGGTAGTGCCTGAGCGCACTTTCTTTTGCTAAAAGCCCACTGTTCAGCTTCCGCTCTGTCATGCCCCCTCTCTGGGCGTCGGTTTCCTGTGGTGCGCGGACTGGGATGGGTCAGGCCAACGATTTCAGAGAATTCCTTTTTTCCGCTTTTTATCTTTTAACTGTGGCAACATTCTTCCTTAGACCCTTAGGTGGAACAGCATGAGCAAGGTGGGCCAGGCCAAGACACGGGTGGGGACCTAGAAGAACCTCCCACGGAGACCAAGGCAGAGTCAGAACTGGCGGGGAAGGAGGCTCAACAGGTGAGGCTAGAATCACCTGCTGGGCCCCCGACCCCATCGAGGTTCGCCTGCCCCGCGTCCCCTTCCCTCCTCCCCCGTGCCCCGATCCGCCTGCCCGTGTCCCCTTCCCGCCTGCCCCTGTCATCTGTCTAGAACCTGTTGGGCAGGGACGGTCCCAGACCTCGGACTTCATGAGGGGGCGAGTGCGACCCACGTCCAGGAGACGCACGTCCCGCGTACCCACCCCGTGCTGGCTCCGCTTCAGTTCTGTGGTCAGAAGATGGCAGGAGGCAGCCACCCCTTTGGCAGGAAACAGGCTCTGTGTGGGGGATTGGGGCCAACCGCAGGCTAACGCCGGTGCCCTGCACGCATTCCAGGCTGGGGGCTGAGCGGTGGTGTCGGCTGGGTGCGCCACGTGCACTTTCAGGTCTCGGCACTTTTAACTCCCTGTGGGTTTAGTGGGATGTAACCCCACTGCAAGTCGAGGAGTGTCTGCAGCTGGCTCTACAAAGACGAATGGACGATGTCTTCCAGTCGGGGTCTCCCTCTCGCCTGGGCTGGAGCGCGGTGGTGCGGTCCCAGCTCACTGCAGCCTCCACCTCCTGGGACCCAGCGATCCTTCTGTCTCAGCCTCCTGAGCCGCTGGGGCTACAGGTGCGGGCCACTTTGTCTGGCTGAGTTTTAAAAATTTTTTGTAGAGATGCGGTGTGGCCCAGGCTGGCCTCTACCTCCTGGGCTCAAGCAATCCTCCCACCTCCGCCTCCCTAAGTGCTGGGGTTACAGGCGTGAGTCATCGTGCCCAGCCAGGTGTGCATGTTAAGAGGGACATCCCTGGGCCCTTTGGTGAGGGAGGGTCTTTGGCGTGAGGTGGGAGGCCGAGGGCTGGGCGACTCTTGAGCAGGTGGGCCCTTGGCAGGGACTGAGCAGCTCCCTTGTTTACGGGGCGAGGGAGGGACTCTGACTTCGCAGTGAGAGTATTTTGGGAGAAACGGCCTCTCCCACATCTGGACTGCAGCGGGGACCAGCTGTCGCGCCCATCCCTGCTTTCACAGCGTTGTCACGCGTAGGGACGTGCCAGGAGCCGGGTGGGGCTGGAGCCTTCTGGACTCTCCCTCTCGTGCTCCCTGTGCAGCCCCTTCTCGCTGGGAGACTCTGGCAGGGTGGCAGGACCGCGTGGGCCGTGGGGGGCTGGAGCGGGAAGTCTCCCCTGCCGGGGGCCCCTGGCTCTCGCCAGGAAGATGGGGCGACCAGCAGGACTCGCCTCCTTGGACGAGGGAGGAGGCCCCGAGACGCTGCGCCAAGACGGCGGGGTCCACAGGGCGGGGCCTCTTCTCCCCTGCACCTGGGGGGTCTGGAAAATGATGACGACGACGACGTTGTGAGCAGGGATCCGAATCCGGGGCTGATCTCAGGCGCGTGGCGCGAGTTCCCGCTGGCCGTCCCTCGCTCCTTCGCGGGCGTCCACCGAGCTCGGCGGCTCTCAGGGGCTCGAGGAGCCTGGTGGTCACGCCTCCCCGCGTCCTGGGCTTTCCTCACCCCGTCTCACTACAGAGAAACGGGCTCAGAGGTGCCAGGACCTACCTGCTCACCCCCGCCTCTCTTCCTCTCTCTCCTCCCAGGTCTCCTCCTCCTCCTCCTCCCTCCTTCCTCCCTCTTCCCTCCTCTTCTCTCTCTCTCTCCTTCCTTTTCCTCTTTCTCTTGTTTTTGAGACGGGGGTGCGGGGGTCTTGCTCTGTGGCCCAGACTCAAGTGCAATGGCACGATCACGGCTCATGACAGCCTCCAACTCCTGGGCTCGAGCGAGCCTCCCACCTCAGCCTCCCAAGAAGCTGGGACTGCAGGCAGGCACCACCACGCCCGGCTACTTTTTACATATTTTTGTAGAGACGAGGTCTCACGATGTTGTCCGGGCTGGTCTCGATCTCCCAGCCTCAAGGGATCCTCCCGCCTCGGCCTCCCAAAATGCTGACGTTCTAGGCATGAGCCACAGCCTCCGGCCCTTACTCGTCATTCCAAAACCAAGAAGGGCAGAAGCCAGGATTCGAACCCCCCCCCTCGTGTGGGTGTGTCCCCCAGCCTCAGCCTTTCACGGGCCACCGCAGTGGCTTGCCCAGGTCACATCGACCCACTTAGAAACGCTCTCAGCCTCAGCCTTTAGCAGCAATATCCATGCCACCCCAAGTTGGAAGTGGCAATGATATTTTTAATACACATTAAAATAAATATTTGAGAATTTGAAGATTTTTTTGTCTGCACCACCCCCCCATCTCCTGGCCACTCATCTCAGTTCAACCATCTTATTTAGGAGTCGCACAGAGAAGTTCTGTGATTCGCCTAAAGCCACACAGCAAACACAGCCTAGGCCTCCTGGTGTCCACAAGCGTGTGCATAAGGAGAGGCAGAGCTCCTGCAGGGGTTGGCTCTGCCTGGCCTCGAAAAGAGACCAGGCCCTGCCTCACAGACACCCTTTCTGCTAGTCTGCTTTCAGAGTGCCTTCCTGTTCCCATTTTAAAGCTGGAGGGAAGGAGGCTCAGAGAGGTAAAGCAACTCTCCAGAGGACACACAGCACGTGAGGGGTGGAGCCAGGATTCGAAACCCAAATCCGGGGGTTGTTCTTTGGAGAACTTGGTGAAGGACACGTAGGGCTGGAGGAGGGAACACGGCTGCCGGGGTGACCCTGTGGAGGACACGGGCCAGCTGGGCGCTGTCTGCTGTGGGGCCGACCTGCCTCCCTTCCCTCCTGGCCTGGGGTGTCCGCGCTGCCGTGGCTTCCTGCTCCCTGGAAGGGATCGGGGTCGCAGGGGCCTCTACTGCAGCCGACGGGCTGCACATTTTTAACCCGCAGAAGAATGTTCCGGGCTCCCGAGCCCCCTCCAGCCACACCTCCTCGGCCCAGGAATGCAGCCGCTTCCTGCCTCCCGTAGCCTCTCCCGGTCGGCAGCCCCGTCTTCTCCAGGCAGACGGCTAAAGGTCTTGGGAATTTTCTCGAAACTCTGAAGCCTGGCTGTGAGCCAGCGGGAAACAGCTCCGAAAAGGCCGGCGCTGTCTGGGAGCTGATGGAAATAGGGCATTCCTGCAGAAGGCCTCCCTGGATTTGGGGGGCTGCACATGGCCCACCAGCCCCCGGCCGGCCCAAGGGCTAGGCCTCTGCGGCACCCAGAGACTCAGCCGGCGGGAAGGGAGCAGGGAGGAGAGGAGCCGGTTGTGCGGCTTTTGCTGTGGGCAGTGTTCATCCATCTTCATGGGTTCCCCATAGGCTCAGAGAGGTGTAGCAACCGGCCCGGCATCACACAGCCAGGAATCAGTGAGCCAAACTCAAGCCCAATCTTTACCACTATAGCACCTTGTTAAACACACCTGGGCGCACGCACGCCCATGCATGGACACACAAACGCAAGACACTACACACACATGGGGCCGGGCGCAAGGGCTCACGCCTGTAATCGCAGCACTTTGGAAGGCCAAGGTGGGAGGACTGCTTGGGTCTAGGAGTTCAAGACCAGGCTGGACAACACAGGGAGACCAAACCAAAAGAAATCAGCAGGGTGCAGTGGCCCATGCCTGCTGTCCCAGTACGCAGGAAGGCCGAGGCGGGAGGATGGCTTGAGCCTTGGAGCGCGAAACCAACCTGGGCGGGCAACATAGTGAGACCTCGTCTGTACACACAAAGCAAAACAAAAGATCAGCCAAGTGTGGGGGCGCACCCCTGCCGTTCTAGCGTTGGGGAGGCCGAGGTAGGAGGATGGCTTGAGCCCAGGAGGTGGAGACTGCGGTGAGCCGTGATTGTGTCACTGCACTCCAGCCTGGGTGACAGTGAGACCCCGACTCAGAAAGCAAAAACAAGAACAGTGCCCACGCGCTCACTAGTGCACACACAAACACACAGACACAACACACACACGTGCGGAGGCAGCACGGGAACACACGTGAGCACCCAGCATGCAGGCACACACAACACACAATGGGTGCTGTGCTCACACGGAGGTGTGTGCACACATGTGTGCACCACGTGCATGCGTGCACTAACGCCTACACACTCCAAGGCCTGGAGCCAAGGCTTACCTGGCTGGCTGGAACGGAGCCAGGACTCTCCCTCTGGCCCCAGAGCATTCCTCCCGCCTCCCCTCCCGCCCTCCCCCAGATGTTCGCTGTGGCTCCCGCCAATGGGCCAGATGTGCTCCACGGCCCAGGATGTCTCTGAGACCTGGAGGCTGAGGGGGCTGCCGGCCGCTCCAGATGTGTCCACGACACCGTCCAACCCCAGCCCGCGCAGAGCCAGGCGTCCGAGGGGACCCCGCTGCCCCGCAGGGTCGCCGGGCTCTCGCCACCAGGGCAGCTGGCCGAGGCTCCCCTCTTTGTCCCAGGCAGAAGTCGTCAGGCCGAGTCCAACTTGAAGCCCCCCCGAGACGTGGGGTCGGCCCTCGCCTTTCCTGGACCTCGGCTTCCACATCGTGCCGCGGGATGGCGGGCGCTGCGTGACCTCCCGGGGGTGGTGTGGGGACTGTCTGCCCTTCAAGGAATCCCGAAAACCTCTTGGCTCCCGAGGTGCCGATCGGGAAACGGATGGCCGTGTGTGCGCTGAGAGTTGGTGGCCAAACGCCGCATGGAAAGCAGGTCCCGCGGACCTTGGCTGGGCGGTGACTCCCAGGATTCCACGTCCCCAGCTCCTCCAGCAGCACACGCGGCAGAACACGGGAAGAAGGTCCGTCCAGCCTCTGGCCGGCAGGCTGTCCTGACGCCCGGACATGTGGCTCAGGCTCTGGGTGAGCAAGCTGGCATGTCTGAGAAGCGTCCGATGGGCCCAGACCCCACGCCCCCGCTGCCACGGGCCTTGCTCCACCCGCCCAGCCTGCCCCCTCAGGACCCAGGGCCGGGACACGTGTGCCTCTGTGTCCAGCGGCCCTTGCGCCGCTGGGTCGGGCTGCCCCTCCGCCCGGGCGGCAGGAGGGAGGCAGAGCGTCAGGAGGATGGGCACCTGGGTGGGACAGGGCGCATTCAAGCCCCACAGGCCTCTCGCCGGCCGGGTGACCTCGGGCTGCTTAACCTCCCCCGGGCCTGGCTTTTCTCATCTGTGCTCACGGCAGGACCGCGTGGTGTCTGAGAGCTTACGTGAGACGGCCGTCGTGCCGTGCTGGGCCCGTGAGCCACAGCGGGAAAGAGGCGAGTCCGGGGTGGCCTGGCGTGAGAGGTGCGACCTGTCAGGGCCCACGGCCGCTGACCACAGCGGGGCCCTGGCCACGGGACTGTCCCCCCCACCCCAGGAGGTGTGACTGTTTCTCCAGACGTTCCCTCTGGAGCCGACTCCAGGGTCTTCCCAGACGCTCGCCTGTCCCGACACTCTTCAGACAGCCCTCACTGCAGCTCCTCTCTGCGCCCTCCGCTGAGACTCGGACTATAAAAAGCTGCCCGGCTGTTATTTTAAGGGCTGTCGCCACGCTTCCTTCTGAGGGGCTCTCAGGCCATGGTTCCCACGGCTGTGGCAGAACCGGGCGCTGGCTCTCGGGGCAGGGGAGGGACAGGGGTGGCAGCCGCAGCCCGGGGCGGGGCTGAAGTCACACTCCCAGGAAGGGCAGGCCACCGCCCTGGGCCCCGAGGCACCCAGCTCTCCCTGCGTCTTCCTGACCCGCAGCCTGAGCACCTACTCTGCGCTTCCAGGGCCTCGGGGTAATCCCTCTACAGAAAAGGAAGCCGCGGCTTAGAGACAGCAGCATATCCCAAAACACAGGGCAGCGAGGCCTCGGCATCTCCTGTCTGGCTCAAACACCCGCGCCGGTGCTGCCCGGCTTCATCCGGCGCTTCTCCTCTGGCTCACACACGCACTTCCTTCCTCCCCTTCCCCTCCCGCCCTCTTCTTCCCTGTCTCCTTCCTCTTCCCGTGCCCTGTCCTCCCGCTGTTTTCCTGAAGCCTTCTCTCCCCGCCAGCCTCTCCCTTACGGCCACGGCCACACATGCTCCCTTGAGGCCTGTCGGGAGAGAGGGTGTCACTGTGTGGAGCCTTGCTGTACCCAGGCCGCGCCTCTGGTCCTCTGTGCACAGCACCCCTTGCAGCCCGAGCAGGGGGCCCCGGGCTTGGCCACTTTACAGGCCAGGCCAGGCTGGGGGACCTGGTGGGGGAAGCCACTGCCAAGGCCCACAGGGGCTGGGGCTCGGGCTGGGATTCTGGCTGGGCTGACCCAGAAACCCCCATGCTGCTGTTTACAACTGAGGCTGAGCCCGCAGACTGTTCCGTGCAGAGTCTCAGCGAGCACTCTGTGCGTTTTCCCCCCTCGCCCACCGCCCCTCAGAGGACACCCCGCTGCCAGCACCCGGAAAAGTCCCATCTGCCGCCCTCCCCGTTGACACCCAGAGGCCACAGTCCTAATCCCGAACTACGGCCCAAGCCATATCTGGGCCGGGATCCCCAATGCAACACTGAACATGATGGTCTGCCTTCCCATGCCTCAGTTTCCCAATCTGTAAAATGGAGTTGCAACCCTGGCCCTCCCAGGGCGGCTGCAGAGAACCCTGCCTTGGGTTACACAGTGGGCACAGGGAAGAGGCGAGTCTCGTAGATGCCAATGCCCACATGCCCCAGCCTGGGCTCCCCTTCCCCACGGCCCCCTGCCCCCTGTCCCCGGGCCCAGGAGGACCCCGGAGCCCGGCCCGCTTCTCCAGGGAAGAGAGGCCCGGTGGCCCCTGACCCCAGCCGTCCGCCCGGCCCCAGACCACAGCCTGCGAGAGGCTAACCTCCCCCGCCGCCCTCGGCCCCCTTGCCCGCACCCGTTCATGTATTCTGTATTATGAAATGACTGCCGTCGCCATGGCAACATAAAAGGAGCCGATCTCATTACTGGGGCCCGGACACATTATTTTCTCCAAGGAATTTCTTCTTTCCATTATTTCCCTCCAAAGGTCAGTTATCCTCTCAGGCGGGGCGGGGGGTGGCGGGGGGGGTCTTCGAAAGGTGAGCCGGATTCGTGGCAGAATTCCCCCGGCGGAATTTACAATCATTTTGCCTTTTTCCCCTGCTCTAACACCGGGAGAGATTTTCCCGCAGCCGGCGCTTGTCTTTAACCCCTGCGGCCCCAGCGGGCACCAGGCCACCCCGGGAGGGCCCCCACCTCTGGGCCTCCTTCCTGCTCCTCTTCCTCCACCTCACAGTCCCCTGCAGCCCGGACTTCAGGTCCCCAGAGGAGCGGTCTGGAGGGTGTCCGCTTGGCCACGGAAGTCAGGCTCTCAGGCATTCGCCGCGTCTCTGAGCCCTCTCCCGGGGAAAACATTAATCCTGGAGGCACGCATCCTGGCGATGACCATAATCCAGGTGGACATCTGGAATGCGACCTGGTGCAGTCATTCAGAATTTTGGTTCCAGAGTCAGACGGGGCCAGGGTTCCAGTCCTGCCTCCACCAGCTGTGGGCTGTGTGGCCCTGGGTAGATTGCTCTGTCTCTCTGAGCCTCCCACTGGAATCTGCCTGTGGATGGGGATGAGGAGGGGGTTTCTTTGCAGCCGCCCTAGGAGGCAGAGGGTTGTGGCTTCATTTTACGGAGCAGGAAGCTGAGGCATGGGGAGGTGGATCAGCATGTTCATGTTGCAGTCTCTTACTGGCCACCGTTTCCTTCTTTTTTGGGGTGGAGCAGGGTCTCATTCTGTCACCCAGATTGGAGCCATGATGGAGCCACAGTGGTGCCATTACGGCTCACCAGGCCTCTGCCTCAGCCCCCCTGAGTAGCTGGACAGGTGTGCACCACCATGCCCAGCTAATTACTTGTTTGTTTTTCACAGAGATGAGGTCTTGCTGTGTTGCCCAGGCTGGTCTTGAACTCCTGGGCTCAAGCAATTCTCCTGCCTTGGCTCCCAAAGTGTTGGGATTACAGGGGTGAGCCACCGCACCGGGCCGATGGTCCATAGTTTCTTTGGATTGGGA
The DNA here is from genome assembly GCF_000164805.1 of Carlito syrichta. Classification (NCBI taxonomy): domain Eukaryota; kingdom Metazoa; phylum Chordata; class Mammalia; order Primates; family Tarsiidae; genus Carlito; species Carlito syrichta. Next base: position 195,539 of record NW_007248490.1, read on the forward strand.
GTTTGGGGGCAGCTGGGTGGGATGCTTTGGCTCTGGTTCTTGCGCTGTTGTGGTTGGTGTCTGGGCTGCGTCCATCCAAGGTTGTGACCAGGGCTGGAAGATCCACTTCCAAGGTGGCTCACTCATGGCAGGCTTTGACCGGGGGCCTCAGTTCTCTGGGGCCTTGCCTGGGGCCGTCCTCAGGTGGCTTGAGCTTGCCGACAACATGGTGGCTGGCTTCCCCGCCAACGAGTGCTCCAAGAGAGCCAGGTGGAAACCGGGGCAACTTTGATGACCCGCCTCCGAAGACACACACACCCTTGTGTTCACCATGTTCTCCAGTCGCGGAGCCAACCCCTCGTGGGAGGCGTGGACCGCAGCCGGTGGGGACCACTGGGGCCGTCTTGGGAGCTGGTGGCCACGGTGCCCCGCTTCCCCAGGTGATCTCGGGGAGTCTTCGGGGCCAGGGCTCCAGGCTGATTCCCGTTCTACAGAGGCGGACATTGAGGCTCCGAGAAAGAAAGCCACTTGCTTGGGGCTCGAAGGCCGTCTGGCCTCCACCTGGCCGGCCATCTCCAGCGGCCGGGTAGCTCTGCGGGTGGAGTCCTGTAAAGGGCTGGGGGGCCGCTGGAGGGAGTCTGCGTGGTGTGGGTGGGCGGCACACGCACAGACACTCCCGAGCCACGCGTCCCATCAGCCCCGACGCACAGGGAATGAGCGTGTTTGTGAAACTGCCAGCATCTTGTTGACAGGCAAATATCTAAATTACACAGCCGCCAACGGCTGGAAGATGTAAAAACACAGTCAATCACCAGGGCTGCTTTTCTTCCTAAGAAAAGACAAGCTCAGCCGGGCTCGGTGGCTCAGCCTGTAATCCCGTGTTTTGGGAGGCCGAGGTGAACGGATTGCCTGAGCCCGCGGGTTCGAGACCTGCCCGGGCAACTTGGCGAGACCGCATCTCTACAGTAAGTCAAAAAATTAGCCGGACGTGGTAGCGCGCGCCTGTAGTTCCAGCTACTCAGAAGGCTGAGGCGGAAGGATCGCCGGGGCCCAGCAGG
>NW_007248490.1:196595-202525 GCF_000164805.1 Carlito syrichta
CGTGTGGGGACAGACCGGCCTGGGGGGGAGGGGCGGCCTGGGGGCGGGCAGCGGGGCACCAGGTGCCGTGTGCTTCCTGGTGCGGCTTGGCTCTGAATTTCCGGCTGCCTCGGAGAAGGGCGGCGTCCCTCACACGCCCGCGCGCTCGGGCCTCCTCGGATCTCTGGTGAGGATGCAGAAGCCCAGGCCGCAGCCTTGGAGCGCGCGGTTCATGAGGCCAGGAGGGTGGCCTAGGTGGTTGCTGATGCAGGTGGCCTGGGGCCATGCTTGGAAAAACACACAGTGTGGAGGAATGTCTCCATGGCCGCTGCTCCCTGGGCCCAGCTCGCTCCTGGGCGTGTCGGGCCCGGCGGGGTGGCATCTCCCGGAAGCCGTCCCTGGTCCCTGCTCTTGTGGGACAGGTCACACTTCCAGTGACCTTGTGCCTGCCCCCTCAGGTCTCCTGGTGCTGCTTCTCAGAACCACACAAGGAGAGCCTGATGTCTGGCGCCACTGCCTGATGCCAGTTCTTCAAACGTGGCTCATTGCATTCATTCATTCATTTGACAAGTCTACACCGAAGACCTGCTGCATGCCAGGCACTGGGGACACGGCGGTGACGGAGACAGGTGCAGTAACCCTTGGCCCCACGGAGCCCACCGTCTTATATGGGAGTCGGGCCAGGCGAGCCAAGAGGCCCACGGAGGCACTGTCTGTGAGCTGTGGGTTTCCCAAGGCACAGGCGTGGATGGGGGTCTGGCGGCTGCCACTCTGCTCTAGAGGGATGGTCAGCCAGTGCCTGTGAGGATGGGACTTTTGGGTGGGAAGCCAAAGGCGAGAGGAGGCTGGCTGCCCGAGGAGCAGGGAGATGCCATTCCGGGCAGGAAAAATAGCCCGTGCAAAGGGCCGGGGGCACACAGGCCCAGAAGCGCTCAAGACACGGGAAGAAGGCAGTGCGGCTGAAGCAGAGTGGGGAGGGGCCAGACCACATGTAGACTCCAGCAGAGTCTGGATTTTATTCTGAGTCAGATAAGAGGCCATTGGAGGGTGTGATATGGTTCAAGGTCAAAAGGCTCCCAGGAGACCATTCTTTGTGCAGATCCCCATCCTTTGCCAAGTAAAAAGTATTAGCATTTTATTCATTTCCTGGGAAATTTGTGGCATATGTGGCCATTGCTACTGTCATGACTTAGACTTCAGATGCCACCTCCTCCTGGAAGCCTTCCTGGCTTCTGCTCCGACTGCTTCACTCCCGCCAAAGCGTTCACGACGGATGCATGAATATCCCATGATACCCCAGCATGTCCACAGAACTGTAGCCAGTGTCCATAGGGACGGATGGCGGGCTCCAAGTGGGCTTAGCCTCATCTTACATCTGTGTCTTCCCACCCTGAGTCTTCTCTGGTCTGGCACAGAGGAGTGCACGCCTGGCATGGCGGTATCGCATGGCATGGCATGGTGGCATGGTATTGGTGAAATCGGGCTGGGCTCAAACCCTGGGTCTACCATCGGCTAGCTGTGACCTTGGCAGGGTCCTTAACGCCCGTGCCTCAGTTTCCCCTTCTGGGAAGTGCGGGACTGTCGGTCGTCGCCAAGGCGTGGGTTGTGATGACCGGGGCAGCACATGGTTGCAAGCCACTGAACATGGCGAGTGTGACAGCTGCTGGCTGTGCGGGTTGCCCTGCGCTCAGGAGAGGCTTGCTGAATGGAGGTGCTGCGGCAGTCCCGCCCCTCACGGCGCCCACCTTCCCGGGGGCAGGAGTTCGGCTCAGTGACCCTAGAGCAATGGCTAGGGTCATGTCTAGGGTCTGGCTGCTACGTCAAGCTTCTTGTGTTTCGCGCTGGCGGGACGGGCAGTCCGCGAACACTTTGGAGATCTGTGGCGGGATTTGTGGAGACCTGGGTGCTTCAGGGCAACGCAGCCAGAGAAGGCCGGGAGGGGGCCTGGGGCCGGGGAGCAGGGGCCCTGGGCGCTGCCTCCCTGCTTTGGAGTACACGAGGGGCCAGGCGCCGGGGCTCATACCTGTTATCCCGGCACTTTGGGAGGCCAAGGTGGGAGAATTGCTTGTGGCCGAGAGTTCAAGACCAACCTGGGCCACATAGTGAGACCTCACCTCGACCAAAAAGCAAACAAACAAGAACTAGCCAGGCACGGTGGCCTGTGGGCGCAGCTACTCGGGAGGCTGAGGCAGGAGGATCGCCTGAGCCTGGGAGGTGGAGGCTGCAGTGAGCTGTGGTCATGTCACTGCACCCCAACCTGGGTAGCAGAGTGGGACCTTGCCAAGAAGGGAAGGGAAAGAAAGAAAAAAAGTCAGAACGCCGTGTCCCGTGGGAAGGGGCAGGAGTTGGAGCGCAGTGTCCCCAGACACCACGTCTGGAGCTTGGGTCGCCCTGTATCCCTCCGTCCGTCCAGCTGTCTGTCTGCTAGACATGTGTTCTCTGAGCACGGGCTGCGCCTGGTGTGGGGCCCTGGCAGAGGTCGAGGCGACGCAGCCTCGGGCCTTGCAGAGCTGCTGTGCCGCTCGGAAGGGAAAGCAGCCCGCGTGCCGTGAGCCGAAGTCCGGAGACTCCTCCCACACGACGCCCCCACCCACGGCTCCCTCAGCCACCCGCTTTCCCGACACCGACATGCAGGGTTCAGAGGGGTGACGTCGGTCGCCCGGGGTCCCGGGCTTGAGGGTGGGTGGTCATGCTGGGTTTGGACCCGGCCCGCCTGAGTGTCCACCCATCTTCCTGTGGAAGGGGTGATTCAACTTGCTGTGGTCTCACTCTCCCTCCTCTGCGGTCATCGGCTTCCCAAACCGGGAATCTCCTTGAGGACGGCACCTGCACCTTCCCTTCCTGGCTCCCCACGGATCCACGTGTTGTCAGGCTGACGGCAAGGGCCAGGCATCCAGGCACCCGACAGAACCATCCCAGCATCTGCCACCTTTGGGCCCTGGTTAACCCACCTCTTGCAGGAAGCCTGCCCTGATCGCCCCAGTCACAGGGACCTTACCTTCCTCTCTGACCCCAAGGATCCTGGGCTGTGGGAGGCATCCTCTGTGCCAGGCTCCCCAGCAGGTGCCAGTCAGTGGCCTGTTAGTCTGGGCCACACAGCCGGAGGCGAGCGGCGGGCCAGGGGAGAGCTCCACCTGCTAGCAGACCAACCATGGCATCGGCATTAGATTCTCATGGGAGCGCCAACCCTGTTGTGAACGGCCCATGTGAGGGATCTAGGTTAGGTGCGCCTTATGAGAATCTCATGCCCGGTGGTCCCCTTCCCCCACCATGCAAAAACCGTCTGCCATGAAACGGTCTTGATGCCAAAAGGTCGGGGAGCGCCGCTCTCTGTGGCAATGCCCTCCTTCCTGCCCTTCCGCCTTCTCTAGCAGCAAACGAGAATGAAGCACCTGCGGGGTGAACTGTGCCCTCTGGGTTCAGGGTGTCTGCACTTGAGCTCCTGCTCTGCCGTGAGGCGCGTGGCCCCGGAAAGTCCCTCTACAGTCCTGAGCTCCAGTTTCTTCATTTCTCATGCCAGAAGTTCCTTCCACGGTAACGATCAAGGGAGTGCATCCAGGAGACCCTAGCGTGGGACCGCCACCCCTCTCCCCTGAGGGCTGTCAACGGGAGGCCTGAATGCTCCGCCAGCTGCTCAGAGCAAGCCAGCAGATGCCTTGGAAGGAGGCCCGTCGTCACCCGCTTGCCACTGAGCAGGGCTGCAGGCCTGTGAGCAGACAGGCTGCACTAAGCTCCTCCCTGCAGGGCTCCAGGACACTGTGGAGCGTGGCACAAGCCTCTCCGGCTCCCACAAACTTTCCTCGGGGGATTCTTCTTCCCCCACTCCTGCTCATGGCGTTCCCGGGCCAGCCTGGCCATTGCAGACTCTCTGCTCGTGAGGCGGGTGCATCCCTGATCCAGCCCCATCTCTTGGGCGCGTTCTTGCTTTTTAATGGAGGTGGAGCATTTGTTCTCGCCAAGGCCCTGGAAGACACGGGCTTCGATGCCAGGGCATTCAGCTTACGCAAAGCACTGCAAGTGCTTAAATTTGCTTCTTTTTGATTTAGTCTCTTGCTAGCTTGAAGGACTGGATTTTATAACAGGTCAATTTCAGACCATTTGATATTGATATATGAAGATCCTTAGGGATTATTGAATGCATTTTTCATCCAGCTGCGATAGTATCATCTAAGGAAAATGGGATTGACTGTTAAGTACAAATTGAAAAAGACATGGTCATTTAAGATAACTCCTTATCTGTATACAAGGAAATGGTATCAGGGAAATAGACCACCAGTTGACAGAAATAAATTTCACCTTGGGTTCCTCCTCCACACACCTCCTCCACGGCTGTTCACGCGCGTCTGGGATTATTCAATTATTCTGGGAGCCCTTTCCTGGGGCCCCTGGTAGGGGATGCAGCTGCAGCAGAGGAGAGTTCTCTGCAGCTTTATCCTAGAAGGAAGGGTTGGATGGGAAGAGTGGCAACCCTTAATGGGGTAGCTCTGGGGAGTTTGGAACGGGCAGCGTTAGCTGGAATGGGGCAGGCTCCCCAGAAGGGCCTCTGGTGTTCACTAGAGCGGGCGCTGAGCTGAGGACAGGGCCTCTTCCATCAACCGGACTCACTCAGGGGAGTGCTGTTGTCCATCTCGGGGCTGGTGTCCCGGGTGGCGGGTTGAGAACGTCTCTTCTCAAGCGGTGGGACTTCCTTCTTTCCTTCCTTCCTCTCTTTCTTTCTTTCTCTCTCTGACTCTCTTTTTCTTCTTTCTTTCACCTTTCTCTTTTTCTTCCTCCCTTCCTCCCTCCCCCTCTGCCCTCTCCTTCTTTATTTTTTGAGTCAGAGTCTCACTCTGTCACCCAGGCTGGAGTGTAGTGGCATGACCATGGCTCACCATTGGGCTCAGGCGATCCTTCCACCTCTGTGTTCCACCTTCCACCTGGCTAATCTTAAAATTTTTTGTAGAGACGAGGTCTGGCTGTGTTGCTTGAACTCCTGGACTCAAGAAGTCCTCCTGCCTTGGCTTCCCAAAGGGCTGGGATGACGCAGTGTGAGCCCAGAGCGATCGCTGCAGCTCACATCTCTCTGACACACAACGGTCTGCACAACCTTTGGGGTGGACCGTCCACCCTGTGGGCAGCACGGTGCTGCCTGACTCCAAAGGCTGTGCCACTCCTGTGTCTTGTGTCAGCAGCGTGGATTTGAAGCCCAGTTGGGAAACTCCCTGAGCTCCCACATATTCCCCCTGCTCGTTGGGGGAGCGGCCAGAAACCTGCCTGGTGCCTGGAGTGCTGCACTGCCCTGGCCTGTTCCCTTCCCTGCAGTGTCCTTTCTCCAGTCTGGGGGCTGAGAGTGGAGGACGGGGCTGCTGCTTTGACTTCCATCCTGGGCCTACCTGTGGGGAGGTCAGCTGGGAGGCGCATGCCTTGGGCCCTCCAGACCTGTGGACTCCTGGGGAGAGCGGGCACGGGGCGGGTGCACCATGGCCCTCAGGGACTGGAGTGCAGGCCCCAGCCTCCCCTCACCCCAGTGGGAGTTGATGCCAGAAATTCCCCCAGGCTTTGTAGAGGAAGGGGCTTTCAGGGACGGGAAGGGTGCCAGGTGGTCTGGGCCTAAACGCCGGACTCCTGAGGGCTGACTTGTGATCGCGGAGGACCTACGTGTGCCAGGCCAGCCCCTCCAGGGTGCTCTGAGGAGGCCGTGCTGAGCCCTGGCCAGTCTCTTTACAGGCCGAGTTTTGTAAGGACTCGCAGCATCACCCCGCCCTGCAGTTCGGCCTCATCAGCTGGCACTGTGATCCCAGTTTGTGCCTGAGGAAACTGAGGCTCAGAAATGGGAAATCTGTCACACAGATCAGTTAGTGGGGAAAAATAATTTAAATTTGCATTGCTCGACTCCAATGGATTCATTCTCTTTTCCAATTACGCGTCCCTGTACCCACAAACCATTGATCGTTCCTCCATCCTTTCATTCC
>NW_007248490.1:202545-208025 GCF_000164805.1 Carlito syrichta
TTCATCCATCCGTCCACTCATTCATCCTCCAGGCACTCATCCACCCACACCCCAACCCACCCACCCGTCTGTCCATCCCCCCATCCACTCACTCATCCATCCACCCCCCACCCCCATTCACCTGTCCATCCATCCATAAGACCATCTGCCCATCTGTCCATCCGTCCAGCCATCCGTCTACCCATCCACTCATTCATCTATCTACCCACCTGGCCACCCACACGCCTCATCCGCTCCACCCATCCACCCACCCATCCCCCCATCCACTCACTCATCCATCCACCCGCCCACCCATGCGCCTGTCAATCAATCCATCCATCCAGTCACCCATCCATCCACTCACTCGTTCACTTACTCACCCACCCACCCACCTACCCATCTGTCCATCCATCCCTCCACCCATCCTCTCACTCACCCATTCACCTCGCCATTCAGCCACCCACCCATCCACCCATCCACTCACTCACCCATTCACCCATCTACCCACAGCCCCCCAACTCATCCATCCACCCGTTCACCCGTCCATCCATCCACCCCTCCCTCCCTCCATCCACTCACTCATCCATCCATCCACCCATCTGCCCACACAGCTCCCCCCACCCATCCGCTCACTTACCCACCCACCCACCCGCCCATTCACGTATCCATTCATCCACCCACCCACCCGCCCACCCTCTCATCCATCTACACATCCATCCATCCACCCAACGTTAATCAAGCATGTGTCAGGCAATAAGGCACCCCTAATCATTGTGTTTTCTTGGGGAGCAGTGGGGAGCCCAGACCTTTCCCAGGGTCACCTCCTGGTCTGGCCAGCAGCCATCTTGACAGGACATGTGGGCCATGTTGGAGTCGAAGCTTAGCTAGGAAGAGGCGGGGGCCACAGGCTGTGGAGCACCTCCCACCCGGCATGGGGACTGGAGAAGTACATCGGAGGGCACACCTGCAAGACGGTGCATGTGAGTGGGTAGTGGCTGGCGGAAGGAGCTGCTTCCTCCCAGAAACCTGCAGGCCAACCCTCTCCACCGGCCTCCGATTCCAGCCCCTGTCAACAGGCACTGGGCACCGAGCCAGCTCTTGCTGAGGCCCACGAGTCACAACGTTCCAGTCTTGGTTCTAATGAAACGCCGTCCCCTCAGAGACTCGGCTGACAGAACCTGAAGTCCACGGAGACCCCCAGGCCTCCTCTCTGAAGCTCCCTCTGACTTCACCCAGGCAGGGCCTGAAACACATGCTGGATGGGTGTGGGTCCCCTTGGCAGGAGCTGGGACAGGCGCAGGGGTGCCCCGGTGGGGCCCAGGCTCCAGGTTCGAGTCCCGCCACTTTCTGGGCCCAAGATAAGGAGACTGTTCCTGAAGTTTCTGAAGTGCCTTCCAGCCTGGCCTGGCAAGGGCTGATTTTTTCCAGTGCAGGGTGGCTGGGGGGCCCGTTTCTCCGCAGGCCCCCAGACCTGGCCCTCGCGTTCCAGTACTTCCCGCCGCAAGGAAGGACAGAGTGCAGGCAGCTGTGGTTCACCATCTCAGGGACACAAAGCTATCAGGAGAAGCAAATCTTTGTGTCCTTGTGCCCTGGAAAAAGTTACCCCGAACTCGGTGGCCTAAAAATAACACAGATGTGTTCTCTCACAGTCCTGGGGGCCAGAAGTCCGAGACGGAGACATTGGTGGCTCTAGGGGAGGATGTCCTTCTTGGCCTTGTCCGGTCTCCCAGGGACCCAGGTGCCTGTGGCCTGTGGCTGCGTCACTCTGGGTCCCTCCTGTGCCCTCCCGTAGCTTCTCCGTGGGGGCGTCTCCTGCCCTGGGGCCAGGACGAGGCACTGTCTGTCCGTCAGCTGCACGAGGACACCTGAGAGCCGAGTGGCGTGGGGCCCATGGCATGGAAGGAGGGAGCGCGACCCATCTCCTGTCCTCCTGGGACACTCGGCTGCAGCTCCCAGAGCCCTGAGGCAGCCCTGGGCTCTGGTTGAGGGGGGCAGGGGTGCTGTGAGCGTCGGGGGCCTGTCCAGGAGACACTGGAGGGTTATCTCCAAGGAGAGGTCAGATGTGACCGCTAGGGAAAGGGATGACTCTGAGGGAGCCTCCTCATTTTACAGGTGGGGAAACAGGCTGGGGGGAGGGATCCTGCCGCCAGGTTGTGGCAGAACTGGGATCGGAAGCCCGGTCTGCCTGGCCCCAGAGCTTTCTGGGCCCGGGATTCTCTCCTCACATCTCTCGCCAAGACATGGGTCTCCCGTAGACCTGAACAAGCACCGACAGCTGCCAGGCGCTCCCTCGGTGCCTGGTGTCGGCCGCTCTCTCTCTAGAGAGAGGCCAGGCGTGGGTGTGGGGACGCCCGGGGATGGCGGCGGCTGGGGAGAGTCGGATGGGGGGAGTCCTCCCTGCCTGGGGTAGAAGGATGGGGGGCAGGGGAGAGGCCTGCAGTCCTTGGTGGAGCCGCCCTGTCACCCGCCGCCTGGGCCCCGGTAGCAGCCGCCCTGCCTCCCCCCTCGTCGCCTGATCTCCGTCTTCAGCACCAGCAGCCAGAGGAACCCGAAAGCAAGAGTGTGCCCGTGTGCCTGCTGCTGCACCTTCCAGAGCTCTGGCTCCAGCTCTCCCCGGACCCCGTCTCCGGCCCATCCAGGCCCCTCTTCGGCCTCCTGGCTAGTCCGCAGCCACCCCGGCGTGCTCTGCCTCAGGCCTCGGTTTGCTGTTCGCGTGTGGACATCTGCATGGCTGTCTTCCTTGTCCCCTGGTGACTTGGCTTCATGTCACCCTCTGTGCGCTGTCGCCCTCTGTACTTGACCTCCGCTGTCAGCCTCTTAAGTGGCCGACCCAGCCCCAGGACTGCCCACAGCCCCTCCCTGCTTCCTTCCCTGCTAGATGATGCTTCCGCTTCCTGCTGTGCCACCGACTTACTTATTGTCTGCTTCTCCCAACTGGAACACACAGTGTGTGGGGGCAGAGAGTTCTCTCTGCTGTGTTCGCTCTCAGTTCCCAGCAGGCTGCTGCCTGCGAGGCATCTGGTGGGTCTCAGTACATCTCCATGGATGAGCAGGTGGGTGTCAAGAATAATGGGGGGGGGCCTGTTTATTACCAAGAAGCCATGTGAGGGCAGGCACGGTGGCTCACGCTTGTAATCCCAGCACTTTGGGAGGCCGAGGTGGGAGGATTGCTTGAGTCCTGGAGTTCGGGACCAGCCTGAGCAACATAGTGAGACCTTGTCTCTACAAAAAATCAAAATATTAGCTGGGCGTGGTGGTACATACCTGTAGTCCCAGCTACCTGGGAAGCTGCGGCAGAAGGATCGCCTGAGCCCAGGAAGTGGAGGCTGCGGTGAGCAGTGATGTGTCACTGCACTCCAGCCTGGGCATCAGCGTGAAACCCTGACTCAAAAAACAAAAACAAAACCAAAACCAAAACAAGAAGCCACATAGGAGAGTGGTTGGGGGGATGACTTGGGGTCAGGCAGACGTTAGATCAAAGTCTGGCAGTGCTGTGTGACCTTGGCAACTGACTTGCCTTCTCTGGGCCTTGGTGAGCTCCTCTGCGCAGCGGGGATGCTAACCCCACCTGACCCATAAAGAAGCTATGAAGATTGAACGAGGCCCTGCCCGGAGGGCGCTTAGCACTTGGGGAATGCAGTCAGTACTCAACCAACGACAAACCTCATTCCTGCAGATGCAACACGCATTTTAGGGCTTTCGGTGAGCGCCTTGGAACATCACCTGCTCCGTCTTCTCACAGGTGGAGAAGCCAAGGCACACCCTAAAGCCTGGGAGGCTGGAGCTCTGCTTTTCCCTCCAGGTTGTGGGCCGGGGCCTCTAGGCTCTCGTGCAGATGGAGTTGAGGTCCCAACCAGGCCCCCTTCGGGGACAGAGCTCTGCGCCCGGGACGGCGAGACGAAGCACAGCTGCCCCGGGAAGGAGGTGGATTCGTTGGGGTTCTCCAGAGAAGCGGCGGCAGGAGAATGTGTACACCCACACACGACATGGGTGCACACATGCATGTAACACACGTACACATTGCATATACACATAGCATGTATACCCATGCAACACATGCAAAATATAAACACAATATAACATGCAGGCACACACAAAACATATGTAACACACAAACATATTTACACATGTATAACACACATGCATATACACATAACATGTGTGTACATGCACGCAAATAACACATATACAATGCTCACATGTATAACATATGCACAATCACATGTTACACGTATACACATATAACACACACATAACATGTACACACAAACACATATACACATACAACACATATGCAACACACAACACACATAACATATAAATACAATATGCATACGCATCTAGCATGTATGCACACATATATAGCATATAATACATATCATATAGATGCACACATGTAGCACATGCACACATGACATTGTATACACATGTGATATATATATACGCGCGTAACACACATATGCACATATATGATATACAGAGGGTGCCACAAGATGTATACACATTCTAAGAAAGGAAAAAATCTAAAATTGTAGAGGAATACAAGTCACGTTTGACTTCTGCAATAACAAGAGGAGCTCAAAGTGGTTCCCATCAGCGTCCAGACACTTCTGATTATGGTGACCTAGAAGAAATACAGAGAGAACGTCCCTTAAAATGGGCATACATTTTTGGGGCATCCTGGTATATATACATATATAACATATATACACACATATATGACCTATATAAATGCACACTTATAATTTATACACACATATAACACATATATACACACAACACATATGCACATAGACGTATATAAATTTATAAAGAGATGTATGCATAATGTCTAAAAATTTACACAGGAAAGGAGGTTTCTGTATCAAGTGCTTAGAGAGGCGTGGTGAAGCTTGGCTCCAGTGATCACGGAGGCCAGGTGCCTCCTGCTCCGCTGTTCGGAGGCCAGGGCCCAGTGGGGCGGGGGGCAGGCAGAAGCCTGAGGACCGACGCCCGGCCCCTGGCGTCTGAAGGCCCAAGAGCCTGGGCGCGCAGGCAGGAAGGCTGAGGCCCCGCCTGCATCACCAGGCAGAGCCCGTCGGCCTCACCCCGGCCCCTCCTTCTGTCCAGGCCCAGGGGACTGGCGGGCCTCCGCCCCAGGGAGGCCGCGGCCCCACCAGTGCCCAGCTGCTTGGCCGTCTCTCCGGAGACACCCTCGGAGTGCGCTCGGAAACGTCAGCCCCATCGAGTGGGTGCGAATGCCGCCATCACGGTGGCCTCCCCTCGGGAGGGGCTGCGGGGGCGAAGCTGGCGCAGGCATTCCCTGAGGACCCAAGGCTGGGAGTCAGGGCCCGAGGGACGTGTCCAGAGGGGCCCTCAGGGTCCAGCGGGAAAGCGGCCGGGCCAGGTGCCTCAGATGGAGGCCCTGAGGAGTGGGGCCTCTCCCCAGGGCGGTGGAGGGACCGGAAAGACCAGGCGGCCCAGAGGGAACAGTGACTGGCAGCGGCTGTCTCAGCCCCGGG
>NW_007248490.1:208384-215515 GCF_000164805.1 Carlito syrichta
TGGACCAGGGAGCCCAGGGATTGTAGCTGCAGGGCCCAGTCCCATGATGCAGCGTGGTCTGAGGGCCCACAGGCGGCCGGGCTGGAGAGAGCCGGAGGGCAGGCCTCTGCCAGAGACCCCACCCGCAGGGCCTGGAGAGAGAGGAGGAAGGACGACGGACGGGCGGGGAGAGCGGGCCTGTGTCCCCTCCCCACATGGCCGTCCCTCGGCCCCAGCATCTCCTGGTCCTGGGGAGACGGGACTGAAGCTCGAGTCCCGAGTGGGCAGGGCCCGGTCCTGTGTGGACTTCCCCCTCCGTGCCTCAGTTTCCTCACCTGAGCGGCAGGGGCAACGGCGGCTCCCTCAGCTCCTTGCTCTGTGCTTAGAGACGCCAACCTGCTGAGGCCGTTAGGCCGGCCCCGGGTCAGGACGCGCCCATGGCCCGTGTGGCCTCGAGCCGGCCTTGGAGGGCAGGCGGCCTGCCGGCTAGGGCGTGGAAGCCAGGCCTGGTGTTGAGTCCTGGCTCTGTGGGTGTGGACCCCCGAGTGACCTCAGACACGTTGCTGTGCCCGTCTGGGCCTCTTTTTGCCCACCTGTAAAGGGGCTTAAGAACAGGGACCATTTCCTGGGCCAGCGAGGGTCTGGCGAGCTGCGGAGCAGGCTTGTGGCGGGCGGGCAGAGCTCCTCATGGTTTCGACTTCGCGCACAGGAGCAGACCCACAGGCCCGTGGGTGGGGGCCACACAGGGTTCCACGTGGCGGCCACTCCTGTTGCTGCAGGGCGGCCCGGGCTGGCTGGGTGCTGCCGTGTGTGCCCGTGCGCTGTGTGCACTCCAGCCTGACTGCAGGCTCTGTAGGAATCTGGCAAGCTCCTGCCTGTGGGGTCCCGAGTCCTGAAAGGCGGGCCTGGGTGCCACCACCCAGCGACTGGTACAGAGAGCCCCTGGGGCTGCTGTCACAACGGGGTACCCAGATACCTCAGAGGCCCGGCGGCAGCTGGGCTGGACAGAGAGACCGGCTGGAGGCTGGCTGGAGGCTGTGTGCACCAGCAATCCTTTCCAGCTCGGGGGCCTGCACACCTTGCCTGGGCAGTCCTGGTGGGTGGGGGGAAGCTTTCCCACCCTGCCTGCATCTTCCTGCTTTCTGCTGCAGAGCGATCCCTTTGAAGCCCATGTGGAATCTGCCGCTCCGACACTCTCCCTCCCCAAGAAGGAAAGCTGCTCTCTTCCCACACCCCGGCCCCCAACTCCCTTCCCCATGGGAGCAGGGTCCAGCAGCTCTACCTCTCCCCTCGATTCCAGGACAACAGTCTTGTCTCTGTGTCCCCAACATGCTGGGCTCGCCGAAACTCAGGGCCTTTGCATGGACTCTCTTCGCCTCTGGAACTTCCTTCCCCGACCTTCCCATGGCCACCTCCTCCTCGGAGAGGCCCCGGCAGGATCCCTGCTGCATCACCGGGTGGACGTCACTTCCTGAAATCTCCTCCTTGGTGTGTGTGTGGGTTTGACATCCAGCTTCCCCACCGGAGCACACAGGGGCCTGCTGGATTCACCAGGCCCTTCCTCTGTGCAGCGCTGGTGAGTGCTAATGGCAGGACAGACAGCCACAAGTGCTGATGGAAGTCCACGGGGAGGAGGGCCAGGCCTTGCACACGGGGCACCGAGAACGTGGCAGAGCCCAGCCCCTACCCCGTGGTGGGTGCTCCTCCCGCACCCCTTTCCGGGAGTCCTGCCAGCCTGGGGGCGGCTGGAGTGGAGCGGAGAGGGCCTGGCTCTGGGGCCAGGGTGCCGGAGGAGGACAGGGCTGGCTCGCGCGTGTGGACAGACACTCGGCCCAGAGGGGCATGGCAGAGCCGTGACCCAGCCATGCAGAGTGGCTCGACAAGCCCGGGGCTCGGGGCCCGGGTCGTCCTTCCTGGTCCACGCCCTAGAGCGTCCCAGGGCCCCGCTGGTGGCTCAAAAGGACTCTGGCCTCCGGGAGTCCGGACGGGGAGGAGCAGAAACCTGAGGCTGGCGTGTCTGCCAGCGGCCCCTCCCGGACCCGCACGTTCAGAGCTGGGGTTCCCGAGTCTCCAAAACCGCGGTGCCTAGAAGACAGAAGGGGTTCTGCAGGCCAGGGGTCCCCTCAGCCACAGCGTCTCCATGGACACCTGGCATGCGGCCTGGGCTGTGAGACCTGAGACGTGCAGTTTGTCAGGCGGGCTCTGGGTATCGGCTTCTGTTTTCTTCCTTCCTGCCTGTCTTTCTTCCTTTCTCTCCCTCTCTCTTTCGAGGAGGAGTTTCACTGTCTTGCAGGCTGGCGTGCTGTGGCGTGACCATGGCCACCCCAGCCTTGAACTCCTGGGCTCAGGCAGGCCTCCCACCTCAGCCTCCCGGGTAGCTAGGACTACAGGCACACACCACCACACCCAGCTACTTTGAGTTTTTTTAGTCAAGCAATTCTCCTGCCTTGGCCTCCCAAAGTGCTGGGATCACAGGTGTGAGCCACTGGACCTGACCTGATTTTTATGTTTAAATAAGCTTTTAATGTTGAGGTCATTGTGGATTTGCACGCCGTTGTAAGAAATAGTATAGAGATGCCACGTACCCTTCACCCAGCTTCCCCCATTGACAACATCTTGCAAAGGTATAGCCCGACGTCCTAACCTGGGGATTGGCGTTGATACAGTCAAGATGCAAAACATGCTGCCCCGGTGTGGCCTGTTTACAGACACACCCACTTACCTCCCGGCCAGCATCTCTGCAACACCTGGCAACTGTGCGTCTGTTCTCTCTCTCCATAACTGTCATTTTCACAAAGGTATAGGCAGGGCACGGTGGCTCATGCCTGTGATCCCAGCCCTTTGGGAGGCTGAGGTGGGAGGACTTCTTGAGCCCAGGAGTTTGAGACGAGCCAGCCTGGGCAATGTGGTAAGACCTCATCACTATTAAAAAAAAAGAAACAAACAAACAAACAAGCCAGGTGCAGTGACACATGCTTGTAGTCGCAGGTACTCAAGAGGCTGAGGAGGGAGGATCGCTTGAACCCCGGAGGTGGAGGCCACAGTGAGCTATGATCACACCTTTACTTTGCACCTCTGCCCTCCAGCCTGGGTGACAGCCAGACCCTGTCTTTAAACAGCAGCAAACAAAAAAGCAAAGAAAAGCCCAAACCCACAAAGGTACGCAGGTGGAATCGTGCCTCATGCGACTGTCGGATTCCCACCCATTCTCGAGAAACCCCCTGGGCACCGTGTGTCTGCCTGCTGTCCCTTGCTCTTGCTGAGTCGTGTTCCACGGTGGGGACGTGTCCTGGTCTGTTTATCCACTCGCCTGTGGAAGGATGCCAGGCTTTTTTGTTTCCAGTTTGGGGCCGTTACCCATAAAACTGCTGTGCTCACTCCTGCGCAGGTTTTCGGAGAACACAAGCCTCCACCACTTGAGGCAAGTGCCCGGGAGGGCGGTCACCGGGCTGGGCAGCAGAGTGTTTGCTTTGAAAGGACCCTGTGTTCCCTGTCGGACACCCCCACCAGCCACGTGAGACCGACCCCTCTCCTCCTTGTCCTCACCAACATCTGGTGTTGTTGCCGTCTTTTATTTTCGCCGTTCTGAGAGGCGAGTGGTGGCACGGCATTGTGGTTTCGATTTGCATTCCCCCAGTGAAATGCTCCCTTGCCGTGTGAAGTTTTTCTTTTTCTTTTTTCAAGTGCCTTGAGTTGCTCTTGGGTCCCACTGGCCCATTTCACAGGCGAGAGAAACAGGGCCCAGAGACCAGAGTAAACCTGCCCAGCTGCAGCTGGGTCTCCTGGTTTCGCCTTGAGTCCTGGTCATGAGCGCCTGCCAGCGGAGAGAGACTGGAGGAAAGCTCCTCAAAAGATGCTTCGTCTCACGGGGAAGCGCACAGGGCGGCCTTGTGGGGCTTCCATGCGTGCGTGTGTGCCGTCCGGGACGCCCGTCTCCCTGCGTCGGTGCCCGCTTGGAGAGCTGGCTTCACGCCGCTCGGCGGGACGCATAGTCGCAGCAGAACGTGGCAGGATGGCCGTCCGACCCTGCCACGGGACCCCTCCCTCTTCGCAGACCCGGGGCCCTTGGAGCAGAGCAGCCCTGAGCGCCACCGTGGGGGCCGGACCTCGGGGGGCAGCTCGGCCCTGCCGCCCAGGGGACCAAGGAGAGGGGTGTCGACACCCCGAGGGGGACGTGGCCACCCGCGAGGCTGGAGGCCAGAGTTGGCCGGCCGCAGGTCAGGGTTCAGGCCCCCCGCTGTGCCCTCCTCCCTCCCGGCCCCTCCCTTCTGCCCCTCACGAGACGTCCTGCCCCGTCCGTCGCACGTCTGATCTGATGGGATTTTATTTTTGGAGGCGCTGTGTCCCTGAGACCCAGGAGGAGGGGACGCCGCGCCTGTGAAGCAAGGGCGTCTGGAAGGAGACAACGCACACACACAACATTTTTGAAAGCACGCTAATAAATGCTATTCAAAAAAAAGGGAAAGAAAAACCCAGCCCACAATCTCTGAGAAACACAGCCCATTGAAATGACAAGCCGAAAAATCATTCGCTAAGCGCCGAACCGGTCCCTTTGTCCCCCAAATGCTCCCGTTGACAGTTACCTTTCAATCGTGCGATTGTGCGCGACGGCTGATTCTTATTCAACGTTCTATTCACCCTGTGTATTAATGAAAGGGGGGAGGGAGGAAACGTGTAAGAATGGTGTTTCCTAGGCTGATGGACAGGCCGTCTGGATTCCCGGCCGGGCCCTGCTTATCAGCGGCTCACAGTGGGGCTGACGCCGCCTCCTGTCCCAGCCCAATGGGGCGCGCCCGCCGGGCCCTCGGCCCCTCTGTGGAAGCCTGGGGACGGGCGGATGGAGTTTTAAAAATAATTATATATATGTATGAAAAGGTTGAACGATCTTTCCTCCTTTCCAGGGAGGAAGGGGCAGACTCCTGTCATGATCTGACCCCGTGATTTGAACAGGTGCCAGAGAATGTTTATTGAGCACCTAATATATGCAAAGGGATGCTGCATGTATTATGTGCTCATATCATATATGCAAAGGGGGCTGGGGTTGGGCGTCGAGCTCTGAACTTGAGTTGGGTTCAGGTGCCGGGAGAGGTCACCGCCCTGGGCCCCACTGACCCCTGGAGGCGTGCCCTCCAACACCATCTCGCTAGGTTTCCCTGGGCAGAGGGAAATGGAAACCCACCAGCTCTGGGTGCAAAGACGGGGTTGCATTTGCACCCCTGGGCTGCATTTCGGCCTCACAAGCGGCGAGGAGGCTGCCTGGGCTTTGCCTTGCCTGCCTTCCTGCTGCGGGGAGGCAGAGGCTGGACACCGTGATCCCTCTGGCCGGCTCTGGACAGAGACTGTGCAGGTCTGGAGGCTGGACCCGCACCCTGCCGGTCACGTCCCGGGGTGCACCTCTCCGAGCTGGTCTCCCGGGCTGTCCCCTGGGGGGGGGCATCCTTGCAGGGGAGTAGCTGGGGCACAGGGAGGCTCTGCTAGCCGAAGCCCCGCTGCCCCTCCCCTGCCCTCTCCTCCCTTCCTGTCCGCCTCCTTCCCCCCTTTCCTTGTCCTCTTCCTGGGGTTCTAGAGCTCCGAGCAGACTGCGCTGGGCCGGGTGGATGGGAGCTTGGAGAGCAGAGGAGCGCGCCCGGAGGAGGATGAGCTTGCAATGGTGAAACTGCTCCCTGGCTGGGGCGAGCTCCCTGCCACCCCAGGGCTGTAGGTGGAAGGGTGGCTCCCTTGGAGGCTGGCACTGGCGGGGGCGGGGGGAGGCATGGCCAAGGACCCCTGCCGCCGCGGCCCACCCCTGTCCCCCACACGGCCACCTGCCTGCCGGCCCATGTAGCCTCCAGCCTGCCGGCCCCACCCGGGAGCCGTGCTCCAGCCCCTCTGGCCCTCGGCCCCACGCCAGGCCCTCAGCCAGCTCTGCCTGGAGCGCTCACCCCTTGCCGGGCCACCCGGGCCCCTTCCTCTTCTCAGAGCAGAGGGACGCCTTGGAGCCCCACGGCCTTCTGGGAGCCTCCCGCCCTGTTTCACCACCCCCTGCCTGTCCCCACCCTGTGCTTCCCAGAGCTCTCGCTGCCCCTCGAGCGTGCCACGATGCTCTCCTCGCGCTGGCCGTTCTCTCTGCCTGGAACGCCCTTCCCCCAGGTCCTCACAGGCTGCCCTTCTCTGCGTTTGGGTTTCTGCTTCAACACCACCTCCAAGAAGTCTTCCCTCATGCTACCCTCCACGGCCTCACCGGCTTTCGGCTTTATCTTCCTCCTTGGCCACGCGTCTCCACCGTAGCCTACACCATGCATCTGTTCCGTGGACCGCCATGTGCCTCCCACGCCGGCCTGTGCGCTGCAGAGGATGGCAGAGGACGGGCTCCCACTGTGTCCCCAGATGCATAAGATGCATGCACGACCTCCAGGCCTGTGGTGGGGCTGTCCCTGGCTCACCTAAGAACCAGCATGGGCCGGGCAGCGAGGGTGCATAACAGCCACCTCTTGCCCTGACCACTCATTCAGCCACTCAACAAACGTCTGTTGTGCCATGACAGGCGATGTGTAAATGTTCGGGACCCAGATATGAACAAGGTGGGGAGGGGGATGATATTTGACTGAGATCAAAGGTAAACAAATATAAATGAAGTCAGCGGCTTTGCAAAACTATGGGGAGGGTACAGGGTAAGGGATTGGGAGTGGTGCTGTTGTCAAGGGGGCAGTCAGGGAGGACTTCTTGGAGGGGGCAAAAGTAGCAGAGGCATGGATGCGGTGCAGCTGTCAGGTGTGGGTTGGCGGGACTGGTGAAGCAAGGGAGTTGGGTGTCAGGTGGTGAAGGGGCTCGCAGATCCGGAGGAGACTCTAGACTTGGCTGTTGGTACTCCCGGGAGCCTTGTGTGTGTTTCAGGGAGAGGATTTAGCACAGTGACAGGCTGGCTTGGAAAAGCTGTGTGACCAGAAGAGCGAGTGGGCTAGTGGCTGGTGAACGAGCACTCTCAAGCGCCGTGGCCTGCTGGGGCTCCGTGTCCCGCCCCAGTGGGCCCCAACGGGCAGGCAAGCCCTTCTGAAAGCCGTGCCAGGCGGCCTCGGCCTCCTCCTGGGGCCTCCGCTCCTCAGCCGGGAGGGTCTGGCGGAGCAAGAAGCCCTCCAGACACACAGGGCGGTCCTGCCCCCAGCCTGCGTGGGA
>NW_007248490.1:215741-220530 GCF_000164805.1 Carlito syrichta
AGCCCAAGCTGCATGGACCGGCCAAGTCTGCCCATCTGGGGGGAGGGGCCTGCCAGGGCTGGGGCGGAGGCTGGGCGATATCTTCTAGTCCCTCCTACCCGCCGGCACCTGCCTGTCCGGTGTGGGCCCTGGGGACCTGACAGGGCAAGTCACAAGATCCTCAGGGCTCGCAGGGAGGGAGCTCACAAGGGCGGAGGGGGCTCTTTGGCGTGCTTCTCAGACCAAGTGGTCGGCAGGTGAGACGGATCCCTTGCAGAAAGGCCCCACTGTGACTCTTGTGTGCCCCGCTCTCTGCAAGGCGACTTGGGGAGGTGGGCTCTGTCCCCACCCCAGGACTCTGGGCTGGGCCAGCGGGCGTGGGGTGGATGACACAGGTGCAGCCTCCGCCCGCACCTGGCGAGGCCCCGCATGCTTCCGCTGGCCGGCCGGGCACCCTCTGCCGCTTGGGGGATGAGCCCAGACTCGCCCACCACAGGACAAGAGGCGCGGGCAGCCTCTCGGAGGAAGCCAGCCCAGATCAGCCAGAGCCCGTCTGCCTGTTGGCTGACCCCAGAGGCAGCGCTATCGTCGGACCCGCCCAGACCCATGCGTCTGCCCACCCGACCTGCAGATGTGTGAGCTAAATGGACGCCTGCTCTGTGAAAGCCGCAAAGTGTTGAGATGCTTCGTTACACAGCAGCAGCTGACAGATACAAAGGGCCAATCTGAGCAGGTGACATTTCATCCGAGACTCAAAGGATTAGAACGCAGTCATGGTGAGAAAGCCGCAGGAACAGAATGCCATCCAGAGGGACCAGCAAACACCGCGGCTCTGAGGTGGGACGTGTGGAAACTTGGTTCTGGGATGGGAAGGGGCTGATGTGGCCAGGGTGTGGTGAGCCAGGAGGGTGGCACGGGATGTGGGTGAGGCATGGCCTGGGCCTAAGCCCTGCTGATGACCCTGGTGCTTGAAGAGTGACGGCCACGGGGCTGGGCTCCGGTCCTACTGTCCGGGGCTGGGCGAGTGCACCAAGCGATGGCTGGGGCAGGGGCAGGATGCAGGAGGAGAGGCGACGTCCAGTGAGGGTGTGGGCTTGTGGAGCCGGTGTCGATGTGTGTGTGCAGATGGGGATGCCCCGGAAGGTGCCGGAAGTGCCAGCCTCAGAGGCCGGAGGGCGGCGGCCCAGCACAGCCTGATTCACCTGCTCCCATGTGGCGGCAGGAGGGCGTGTCAGGGTCCTGGGGCCACCCCAGCACAGGCCACAGCTGGTGGCTTCGGCAAGAGAGCCGTCTTCTTCCGCAGGCCTGGAGGTGGCAAGTCCAGAGTCCAGGTGTTGGCAGGGCTGCAGACGGCCGCCTCTCCCTTGTCCCTGTGGCCTGTCCTCTGTGTGGCGCAAGTGTCTCTCTCTCACCTTCTCTCATAAGGGGTGCCATACTGGATGATGGACCGGCCTAGAGACGCGTTTCCCCTGGACGTGGGGACACGATCAGCCCGGGATGGAGGGCTTTCGGTCGCCGCCCTTCCGCCCTGGGAAGGGTCCTTTCTGGGACCTGGCTTTGACGGTCTCTTTCTTTGGGGTGACTTCTCCGGGTCGTCCTCCAGCCTCCAGTGGGGGCCAGGGACCTTGAGGAGCGGGGGCCGGGGTCGCGCGGGACGTGAAAGGGAAGGTGGTCGCGGGAGGTCGGCCTGCCTGCGTCCCAGGCCTCGGGCCTCGGGGCCGCCGTGTGGCCCATGCGGGACATGATGCTGCCCTGGCCTGAGCCTGGCTGTCTTGGTCTCAAAGACCCTTCATCCTGCATGTGTGGGGCCGGGCTCTGGGGATGCCGTGGACGGACGGGGGCCCTGGACCATGGGCGAGGGTCTCCCTATCCTCTGGAGGACAGTTCCGAGGCACACCGCGTGTGGTCTCTGGGAAGGTTTCCTCGAGGGACAGAGCCCCAGGCACCCATGCGGTTGCCCGACACGGCCCCTTTCTGGCCGCCCCCACCCCGTCTCACTCCGTGGCCCCTCCTTGTTCTTTCCTGGGGTCTCCTCCCAAGCCCCATGTCCTTGTCTCGGGGACCGCTCTCTCTTGCCAGGACACCACCTCCCCCCCTGCTGGGAGGCTTGGCTGGGACCCCCGGAGGGTCGCGGTCCTGCGGCTGCGGGGCGGGGGCTCATTGGGGGTGGGGAGAAGCCACAGGTGGGGTGGATGGGACGCTCCCTCCCCCGCGTGGCTCCTGCAGGAGAAGGGCCAACTCGAGGGAACACAGCAGCCTACCTGTGTGAAGCCCTTTCCCCACCCTTGGTACCTGGCCATCGCAACAGCTGGCTGCAAATGCACCGTCCTCTCCACCCACAGACGAAGCTGGGTAGCCCGGAGAGAGGTGGCGGCTTGCCCGGGACATGTGGAGAGTGTCCGGGGCCCAGCAAAGTGTTTTCTCCTGGGAATCCTGGGTGAAAGCACAAGACTGAGGGCTGTGGCACCGGACGGACTGGCTTTCAGTCCCAGCTCTGTGACCTTGAGCAAGTGGCTCAGCCTCTCTGTGCCTCGGACCCTCATCTCTGAAACGGGACGGTTAGCGTGAAGGTTTTGAGGCCACGCGTTTGTGCCGGCAGCGGCCTCCACTGGCCTCCCTGCCTCCCCCTGCCCCCCCAAAGTGCTTTCTTCGGAGTGACCTTTTCAAGCATCAGATCTAGCTGACCCTCCCGTGTGTGCTGGCCCCTGTGGCCCCTGGGTCTTCAGGACCAGAATAGACCTAGCACAGCTAGTCGGCACCCAGCCGGGAGAGCTGGGCCGCCCTCTCCTGCCCACCCCTGCCGCCTGCCGCCGTCTTCGCAGGCTCCGGCCCGGCCGGGTCTTTGCTCACCCCAGGGAGCGAGCTGAGCCTTCCCCTCTGGGGCTCCTGCTGCTCCGGATGGCCTGGTCGGAGGCCCTTGGGACGTTTTAAAAATTCAAGTTTTGAATCAGTATCACATCGGGATACATCAGCATGCACACGGCACAGACATGTGTCCCTGGAAGGCCCCCCGCCCCCCCAAAGGAAGCCACATGTTCAACGGGTACGTGTCTGTCCTCTCAGGGATGTTTATGCCGGTACAAGCAGACTTGAAGCGTCTCTCCACCTTGCCCTTTCCCACACCACCCCGCGCGCACACCATCTTCCTCCAGCTCTTCCAATGGATCAGTGCATCCTCATTCATTTTACACAGCTGTGTAGACTTCCCCTGCATGGGCGTACCATTGTCTTTGTCCCTCTGGATTGTTTCCCGGGTTTTGACATTCCTTCAAGTGCTTCACAGAATAGCCCCGAACATCTATCTCTGTGTGGGGGCAAACTCTATAGCATACATTCCTCGACCTGCAATTGCCAATTTATTGTATTGATAGATAATATCCAGTGATCCCCCATAGAGGATACCCAAGGATGCTCTCCCCAGCAGAATGTGAGAGTGGCCTGGCTGACCCGCAGGCATTTTTGAAGACTGTGAGCCGGTGTCACTTCCTCCAGGAAGGCGTCCTAGACCTTCCAGCTGGCTCAGGATCCTTGTCAGGGCTCCCACCCCTGTGCTAAGCCTTGGGCACCCTGTGTTGTAATGGTCCCTTTCCTCTTCTGTTCCTGTCCCCAGATTGGGAGCTCCCCGGGACTGGCGACCTAAAGTCTAAAGGGTCTTCAGGCCAACTCAGCCCCCGGCACAGGGTATATATCGGTTTCCCTCCTGCAAGCCCTGGAGCTGGGGTCCTCTGTGGGGTGGCTCCACTGACCCCTGGTTCCCTCTGCCTCAGGGAGAGGGCCCAGCCTCTGACCCGGACACCTGCTGGCCACTCTGCACGGGGTTCTGGGATCAAGCCCCCTTCTCCCAGCCTCTGGGGCTCGGCCCTCTCTCCTGAACAAATAATAATTGTTGGAAAGAGGCCTGTGGATAAATTATTATTGTGACCCTCATTCCAGTGCAAAAAACTTTTGCTAGCTGCCAAGTGAAAAGTCAAAATTTGCATTTAAATAGAAAACGTTGGGCGGGCTGAACAGGGAGGCCTGAGGCTCCCAGAGGTCTCTTCTGGGTGGGGAATGTCCCCCCCACCAGGATCCCGGTGGCAGGGGCGGCCTTGGCAGCCTGACTTGAACCCGGTCCTTCTTGGGGTTCGTGGCCCCCGCTTGGGCCTGTGCGCTCCGGCTTCTGCCGGTTCCCCAAAGCTCCGCCCAGCCCCAATCTGGGAGACAGACCTCTCATATCTCTCACGCCAGCACGCCTTGGGCTTGAGTCTCCCTGCCCCCACCCCACAGGGAGCAGACCATCGCAGCATGAGGGGCCAGAGAGACTCCGCGGACTGTGAAGCCCAGCATTCAGAGTGTGGTTTTAGAGCTTGGCAGATGACACCTCAGGGCGTGGCCACCTGTGATGGCACTTAGCCTCTCTCAGCCTCAGTTTCCCCCTTTGTAAATGACAGTTAATAGCACCTTCTTGGCTCTAAAATAAAGATGGTTAACTACAGTTAATCCATGCAGTTATTTCAGTTTGTGAGTCCAGTTTATAATGCTGGATTCTGCTCTAGCAGCTTTGACAAGCGCTTGGGAGCTCACTTCCCTACGGGGAGTTCGTTCCAGTTGCTTGCACCTCTGTTTTCGTCTGTGACTTTGTGCAGCTCTCCCTTGCTTTCTGTACAGCTCAGGCTCTGGCCACTTCCTCCGGGAGGCCTGTCAGATTGCCCCATACTCGCTTCTTTTTTTTCTTTTTTGAGTTGGAGTCTCACTCTGTCACCCAGACTCGAGTGCAGTGGCCGCTCCCGGCCACCACAGCCTCGACCTGCTGGGCTCCGGCGATCCTTCC
>NW_007248490.1:220770-225641 GCF_000164805.1 Carlito syrichta
TCCACTCACCTCAGCCTCCCAAAGCGCGGGATTACAGGCTGAGCCACCAAGCCCAGCTCCGCTTCTTTTTTCAAGATGGCCCCATCACTGTGCGCAGACCAAGGTGCTGCCTTGCTATGGTCTCTGACCCCCTCCCCAACTTCTCTTCACCTGAGGGTCCACCCAAGGACCTGTGAAATTCTCTCCCCTGGACAGCCAGAAAGCTGGTGGCAGGGAAAGTCCAAGAAGGGCAAGAGAAGTCACGGCAGAGGGGCAGGGGCATCTACACACAGAGGGACTTGGCTACGTTTCTCATTTCCACCTGGGTCACCCGGCCCTCTAGCTTCTCTGGGCCTCAACGTCCTCCCTGTGAAGGGGGAGGCTGGTGCTGACCTCAGTGCGTCCAGAGTCCGGCCTGGCTGCACGCAGCGAGAGCTCGTGGCCAGCAGACGCTTGTTTGAATGCAATTTGCACGAGGTGAAAATCAAGGCCTTCTACTCAATCCAGCAGCTGGACCCTGAGCTCTGATGCTGTGTCCAGTGACTTCCAGCCCTCTTTCTTTCTTTTTTTTTTAGTTGGAGTCTCACTCCATTGCCCAGGCTGGAGGGCAGTGGCACACTCACGGCCACCGCAGCCTCGACCTGCTGGGTTCCCGTGATCCTTCCGCCTCAGCCTTCCAAGTAGCTGGAACTACATGCAGGCACCACCATGCCCAGTTAATTTTTAAAAATTTATTGTAGAGACAAGGTCTTGCCATGTTGCCCAGGCTGGTCTCGAACCCATGGGCTCAGGCAGTCCTCTCGCCTGTCTCCCAAAGTGCTGGGATGACAGGCTGCGTCACCGAGCCCGACCCAGCCTTCTTTCTCAGCTGAGCTCCATCGCAGTGCTGAGCGGGCAGGCGCCTGTCCACACTGCAGTCGTGGCGCCCGCGCAGCCCTGCACAGAGCAGGCGCTTGGTTCCTTTTTGTGTCTTAAACGAATGAATACAAAGTTGCGTTGTCTTCAGCCTCTAGGACAGGGCCTGGCTCACAGGAGCTGCTCAACAAACCCTGGGCTGGAGGAGGGAGTGTGGGCACAGAGGAAGGACGTGCCCAGAGTTCTGAGTGGCTGATCACAACAGGCTTTGGGATCCACGTGGGACTCTCCTCCTCTGTGGACACACAATGGCTGTCGCCCTGCTGTGCACCTACGGGTGCACTGTCTCTCGCGGGGGGCAGGAGGTGGGAGGTACCAGGGGAGACCGCTGCACTTAGGGAGAGGCCAGCTCTGGGTGGGAGAACTTGCACCCGACGAGGGTGGCCCGAGTCCTAACTGCACGGCTCTCAATGCTATGGAGGAGGCAGGGTTGCCGAGGGCTAGGGAGATCAAGGGCATCTTCCTGGAGGAAGGGTCCTTGGTGTCAGGCCGGGGCAGGCTCAGGGCGAGGTCCAGGGCACCATTTGTCCAGTGAGTTGGGGTCTGGGGAAGAGGCCCAAACCAGGGTGCGATATGGACTGCGAGACAGGAAGCTGGAGGACAAGGCTGCCCGGGTCAGGGCCCCCGAACGCTGCACACAGGGTCCATCCCTGATGGAGACACAGCTTGCAGCTGTGTTGGTCAGACTGTGTCTCCTGCTCCTCTCTCCTGCCCTGCTGGCCTCTCCGCAGCCCTCTTGTCTCGGGGACAGGGAACTGCCATGACCACGTCTTCTGGGCACAAGCCACTGAGTACTAGTGTCCACCAGGGCCGGGTCTAGCAAGCAGGACCCGTGGCCTAGCTCAGGTCCCAGATGTGACCCTAAACTACTGCCACAGTTTGTCACACACTCTGAGCCCAGGCTCCTACGATCACCCCATTTAAAACCCATTGTCAGCCGGGGAGACGGTGCTCAGAGAGGTCAGGAAATCTGCCCAGGGCCACACAGCCGGGACGGAGTAGGATGGGGCCTCGAGCACAGTACGGTTGGTTTTTAAAGTCTTCACTTCAAGAGGAAAAAAGTAAGGCCATATAATTTCATATGTGGTTAAAATGGAGACGGAAAATATGCAACAATACACATTCAGAAACAGCGAGTTAAGGCATGGCAGGCAGCGTGGCGTGTGGCTGCCTGAGGCAGCGCGGGAAGTGGGAAGTGGGGACCCCTGTGGAGGCTAGACGCCTCATGTGCTCTCAGATTTTCAAAAGCTGTGTGGCTGCATTCCTTGATCAGAAAATAAAAGATTAATTACAGGAAGTGACAGCTGCCTGTAACGAGCTGTACAAGGGTCTTGAGGGGCCTCAGGTGGAAAGGGAGCCCACGGCGGCCCACAGCCCACCTCGGACGTGGAGGCCGGGCTTCTCGTTACTTGGTGACTTCTGTTTGTTTTTCATATTTTGGAAATGGGTTCTCA
This sequence comes from Carlito syrichta, assembly GCF_000164805.1. NCBI lineage: Eukaryota > Metazoa > Chordata > Mammalia > Primates > Tarsiidae > Carlito > Carlito syrichta. The sequence continues at coordinate 223,119 of NW_007248490.1, forward strand.
CTCTGTCGCCCAGGCTGGAGTGCCGTGGCGTGATCGTAGCTCACTGCAGCTTCAACCTCCTGGGCTCAGGCGATCCTCCCACCTCTGCCTCCCCGGCAGCTGGAATGACAGGTGCACACCAACACACTCGGCTAATTTTTTTGTGGAGAAGGGGTCTTACGATGTTGCCCAGGCTAGTCTTGAACTCCTGGGCTTGAGCAATCGTCCAGCCTTGGCCTCCTCATGTGCTGGGGTTACAAGTGTGAGCCCCCGTGCCTGGCCTCGGGCTTCCCCGTCGTGAAGGCTGCATACCACGCCCCCGCCTGGCCACATCTGGACTATGGGGTGACTGCACGGATGACAGATGTGGTGGGGATTTCCACACGCTTTCGCGAAGCAGCCAGGTGGGTGCTAGAGGGGCTCTCAGCCCCGTGCCCCCTGGCGTCCGTGCTGGCTCATCCGACCCGCACGGGAGGAAGTCCCCGAGGGCAGAGGCGGAGGCCCTGACGACTCCCACTCTCGGTGCCCAGCTCTGGCTCCGGCACAGTGCCCCTCCTCCACGGCAGGACTGACCAGGCAGAACAGGGCAGGGCCTGGAGGAGGGGCCTTCCGAGGCCGGCGGGGGCAGGATCAGGGCAAGGTCGAGGACGGCCGTTTGTCCAGCGGGCTGGGGTCCGGGGAGGAGGCCAGAGCTGGCTGCCATAGGGACCAGGAGGCAGGAAGCCAGAGGACAGGACTGTCTTCCTCGAAGTCTCCGGCGAAGTCAGTGAGATGACAAGTGCGGGTCGCCCCTCGCCACAGACGGCGGCGGTCAGCCCTCCGAAGGACACTGCTCCTCCGGGGCGGGGGATGGGAGGGCCTCCCTGAGGAAGTGCAGTTCAGCTGAGCTCTGAGGGAGGGTGGGCGCAAAGCCGGCCGAGATGCTGGGAACAGATTTTTAAGTCACGGGAACAGCACAGGCGAGGGCTAGAAGGAGGGAAATAGCTTGGCTGTCTCAGGAACAGCCTAGACACCGGAGTGGCTGGACAGTTGGGAGGAGGGGAGGTGGGAGAGGGAGGAGGCAGGAGGGCGGAGGGGAGAGAGGAAGGGAGGAGGGGGAGAGAGGAAGCGGGAGGAGGCGGGCAGGGCTGCCAGGAGGCACCCCCAGGGCCCGGGCCGGCCATCGGGGATGGGGGTGGTGAGAGGAGGTGCCCGGGCGGCCTGGCGAGAGGACACAGGACTGAGCCCCACGGAAAGGCTGGCGAGGCCCGCCGTCCTTCCTGAGCCGTGGCACACACGCACGCCGTACCTGGGAAGCCGCTTAGCCGTGGAAGTGTCGCAGGGACTACTCTTACCGGATTCTGCACGGCTCGGCCTGGGCTGAACCACGTCTGCGAAGAGGAAGCGAGGCCTCACTCCAGGGCTGGGTCCCCGGGGGTGGCAGTGTGGCTGTGGAATGGGCTGGGCTCTCCAGAGACCGGGCTGAGCTTCTCAAGGACAGGGGTGGTGGTCCTCGTGGCTCCCGTCGCCTGGGGTCTCAGCCCTCTCAGATCAGCGGAATCTCCTGGGGAGCCCACGGCACAGGTGCTGGGCGTCCCTGAGACCGGCTGCGTGTCCAGGAGCTCATTTCTCAAAGTTCCCCAGCATCTGTGTGCAGCTGGGCCACCAGCCACTGCGCGGTCCAGTCTCTACCGGGGTGAGGTGCCTGGCAGTGTCTAGAGACCGCACTGGCTATTTCCCGGAGGGGACAGCTAGGCATCTCGGGGCTCGAGGCCAGGGATGCTGTCAATGTCCTGTGGTGGACGGGCCAGTCCCACTACAGAGAGTGACCCGGTCTCAAGTGCGTATGGTGCTGAGGTTGAGAAATCCAGCTCTCACCATTTGACAGATTGTCCAGACTGGCCAGCGGGGTCTATCTGAGGTCCCACTGCATCTGGCAAACAGGACGTATGGGCGGCCGTCCCTGGACGGTGTGCCTGGTTCTGTGCTGAATGCTCAAGGTTCTGAGGTCATTCCATCAGATCCCACAGCCAAGTAGATCAAGTGCCTTTTGGGAATGTAGCCTGACCCAGGCTGGAGTTTGTCTGAGGACCTGGGGACTGTCCCATTTCTAGAAGTTGTTCATTTTGCCTGTGGACACCCCGGCCAGTCCCCGTTCCTTCTGCAGGCTTGGCTCGGGAAGACGGTTCCGGAGAAAGTGGGAGAGGCCTGCTGTGATGTTCCAAGAGTGGGGCCGAGGAGGTCTCGCCTCTCGCCACGGGTCCTGGCCTGCCAAGGGACCGTCCACTCAGCCACTCGTCTGTCCCGTGGCGGTAATCCAAGCCGTGCGCGGGGCTGGGGGCCAGGTTAATTGCAGGCGGGGAGAAAGACATGTGGGGGAGGGCCAGCGGGCAGGCGTCTGGGGCTGGGATGGTACCTGATTAGTTAAATTGCCAGCACCTGCTGGCTTTTATTGCAAACATAAACACGGCTGTGCGCACAATCGCCGGCGAGCCTAATGTGTTCCGTATTTGCTGCGTCTGCATGGCCGGGGCCCGGCAAGGGAGGCTCAGGCCTCAGCAAAAT
>NW_007248490.1:225794-237287 GCF_000164805.1 Carlito syrichta
GGGGTGGTTGGGTGAAAAGGTGCTGGATTAGGCATGGTGGGGGAGAGTCCCACCGGCGAGAGGACTCCTTCGAGGTGGGCCTGCGGGAGGCCTCCTTACCCTGTGCAAAGCCATCTGACCCTCCCAGCCTTCCTGTGAGAGATTATCGCTTCCCTTGTCGAGACCCGAAAGTTCAGCGTCGTCCTCCCCGTGACCCAGCCAGGGAGGGGATGACGTGGAATCTGTGCCCTGGTCTTTCTGTCTTCGGAGCCTTGATTCTTTCTACTGATCGAGGGTCAAGGGCACTGGGGGTGGCTTTGTGACTTATTTAACTCGCATCTGCCATGCTGAGCAAACAGCAGGGGATCGCATATGTGTTCAGGAGAAGACACGCACTGTCTGGTCCTCCCAGTGGTTTGCTGGGTGAGTGCAAGTTTGCTGTTTCCTCTTTCTGTGCCTCAGTTTCCACAGTTGCAAAGTGGCCATCCAGCGGCCTGCCTTCTGCTCTTAGGACCTCAGGACAGAGAGGTTGGAGCGAGGGCCCTCAGCCCTGGAATGTGTCTGAGGGTGAGCGCACCCCGTGGGCTCCTCGGTGCCCCGACAGGGGCCCAGGGTGAGAGCGCACCCGAGGCCTGTTAGAGCCCGCCACGCACAGGCAATAAGGACCCCAGCCCTCACCCCGCCGTGGGAAGCCGAGACAGACGCTGAGGAAGCGTTTCAGATGATCACCGTCTCCATTGCGGGTGTTTTTATGAAGATAAACTCCCGGGAAGGTGTTCACGGGACAGCCCTTGGGATCCGCCCGGAGGGTCGGAGGGCATGTCCCGGCCGCACACTCGTCATCCATGGCTGGCAGTGCCCTCCCGGGCTCAGGCGCCTCGCTCCTGCTCGGCGACAGAGGCTTCAAGCCTGTGACACGCTTTGTCGGGATTTCATTTGTCCGAGCCGTTCGGCTTCGTTCTTGGCAGATGCCAGCAATGGGAGAGGGCTTGCATTTCCTTCTGCAGTCCTTGGGAACCAAGCAGGGTATTTCTCCACCACTGGTTTTAGCTCAAAGAGGAAAATGCAGAATGTGCCCCAGCGCTGGGGAGAAGGGCACATTTCCGTCCACTCAGTCATTCCCTTGCGGATTAGTCCGCTGGTTGAGTAATCCTCTGTGGTGTCTTTTAGTCACCCCTCGATCACTTTGGGCTTGAACTGGCCTGCTGACTTCTTGCGTGTGCTGACGCGCGTTGGAGCCGCAGTTTCCGCACCTGGGAAATGGGAAGAGTGGTGGTTTAGGGTGACCTCCCGGCCTCGCTGACAGGAGGGGCTGGTGCTGCGCCGGGGTCCCCGAACAGCCTCCCACCCCTCAGAGGCGGGGTTGCTGCCCATGCTGTGTGGAGGAGGAGGGTCGGGTCCAGGGATGTGGCTCTGGAACCTTCTGTCCTTCCTGCTAAACATCAGCACGCGCACAGGTGGCTTGGGCCCGGCGACTCAGTCCTGGACCCTGGGCCCCATGGCCGACGGCACCCTGGACTTGGCATCTCACGTCCCCTCCTGGGCTTCTCCAGGGTGGGGCCACCTTCTCTGGGCTCCCGGCAGCCAGCTGGGCCCACGGACCCATTGCCCCTCTGCCCAGGGCAAGCCATCCTCTCCTCCTCGTGCCCCAGCCTTCTCCTCCGCACCAGAGGCCCTCAGGGAGTCTTGGCACCGCTTGTGGGCATCACCGTGTGAGGTCTTGAGTAGAGAAGGCGGGCGTCACCACAAGGACCCCTTTCGGGGGCTGGGCCCTCCCTCTCCCAACCTTCCGTCCCTGGGCCCTCGGCCCTGATGGAGCCCTGGGTCCTCGGCCCTGATGGAGCCCTGGGTCCCTGGGGGCACCCACCCCCGCCCGAGTGACTCTCGGCCCCTGGAGAGTCCCTGCAGCTTCTCTTTCACTTCCCAAGTGACCCCCCCCCAAATATCAAGGAATCTTCTGTGGGGATTCTCAGAGGACAGCAAACACCTCCACTTCTCTCGCACCAAGCTCTGTCTCCCAGCCCAGGAAGCCTCGTCAAGCCGGGCCACCTCCGTTTGCTGTGGGCCGCGCGTCACCCCATGGCCCGGGCCCCGCGAGGGTGGGGTGGGTCAGTCTGTGGGTCACCGTGGTGGGTGGCAACACGTGGAAGATGGTGCGGGCCGGGAGAGCGGCCGTGGCAGGCGGGCTGAGGGGGAGAGGGTTGTCTTCCCTCGGCTTTCCGGGCCTGCGCCACCCACCTGGGGAGAGCCCAGAATAGGGGGACCTCACAGGGCTGTAGTGGCAGTGGAGGGGGAAGGAACGTCGCGAGGTCTGTGTTGAGGCCGGGACGGGCAGGGAGGTCAGCGGGACTCTGGAGTTCGCAGCCGGAGCGGGTCTCCAGGCCCCGGAGAGGCTGTGGGATCCAGATGTGGCTGGGAAGGCGGAGGGGCGGGGCGGCCAGGCGGGGCGGGGAGGTCTGTTCACAATTAGCCTTGATTTTGTGTGATGACATTCAAATTGTGGGCAGACATGAAAGCACAGTCGTGAGGACACGTCTGTCCGGGCAGCCCGGGATTAATCCGACGTGAAGGACGCAGGCCCAGGGCTGGCACCACATGGAAGCATTTTGTGTGGGTTTTGATCTCCCGCCAGCTAAGGGGGCTGGGCGGGCCTCCGCCCCCATCCTGCCCCTCACGACTGGCCAGCTCTGGTGAGAGAGGGGACGCTCCCAGCGCCAGGAGGTTCTGCCTCCAGTAGGACTGCCCTCTGGGCTGTCCAGAGCGGAGACCAACATGGCGCCCTGGGCGTCCCACAAAGCCAGGCGGTAGGGGCATCCGGCTGACCCCAGAGGCAGAGATGGGCGGGCCAGTGGGGGTGGTGGGGGAGTGTCTGTGAGCTCTTTTATTTTCTTTTTTAAAATACTGTACTGGGATCTCTCCTCATTGACCGGGTTGGTCTTGAACTTCTGGCCTCAAGTGAACCTCCCGCCTTGGCCTCCCAAAGTGCTGGGATTATAGGCACGAGCCACTGCACCTGGCCGCTATTTTCAGTATTCCTGACATTACAAAGAGTGGGGAAACCCACATGCTGGGGGTTGGCCTTGAATGGCTTCCTGTTAGGGCACTGTCGGGATGGGTCTTGGTTGGGACCTTGGAATTTTACAAATGAGGCCATCTGGGGGCCCTAGGGTCACCTAGCAAGGGTTCCGGCCTGGGGGAGGGGGTGTGGGGGGAAGGCGCTTCTTGCTTCTCTAGAGCCAGAAAGAAGTATCATTCTGATATCCCCACCCTGCGGGGAATGTGGGGACTGGACAGAAGGGTGTGGCCCAAGGCATCGCCCTACGCCTTATCATGTGTGTCCCTGACAAGGCGCCCCCCTCCTCGGAGCCTCAGTTTCTCCATCTGCAAGATGTGGAGAACAGAGGGTGAGGCAGGAGGATGGCCTGAGTCCAGGAGGTGGAGGCTGCAGTGAGCCGGGAGTGTGCCGCTGCACTCCAGCTTGGGTGACAGAACGACACCCGACTCAAAGAAAAACCAGCCAGTCTGACAAAAAAACAATGGGGAGCGTGATCGGTCCTTCCTCCCAGGACGGTTGTGAGAACTGCACTCCTGGCGTCTTCATGGTGCTGGCGTCTGAGGACCCAACCCATGGCCGGCTCGCCTCAGCCTCCGTGGACACTGCAAACGCTCGGACAGAGCCACTGGAGGGTGGGTGCCGTCACTGACGCTGCTGCTTTGCTGAGGACACAGGTGCTCCAGCAGGCGTCCGTGGCTGGAGTCAGGGCCGGGATTCCTTTCTGTTGGAGCGGGCCGCAGCGGGCCCCCAGACGCTCAGTGGCAGCCCCCAGCCCTGCCGTGTGACCCAGCTCCGTCCCGTGTGGCGCCCGAGACGGCTGGGCTTCGAAGGCTGTTGGGAAGCCCGGAGCCCCTCGGATAGGAGTGGAGGAGCGATTCACGCAGGCCCCGTGACCCCTGTGGGCCCCGGGGGAGACGGGGAGGAAGGGGCTCCGTTTGGGCGGGGGAGGGGCCGGGAGGCTCTTTGGAGGAGGAAGGAGTTGATGAAATTTCAGGATGTACCGGGGTCAGCTTCCAGCCAGCTCGTCTAGGCTGGGGTAAAGCGGTCGCCACCCCAGACACGCTTCTTAATGAGGCGCAGCCCGTGCTCCACAGGCCTTGCCCTTCCTGCCTTTTCCCTCCAGGAGGAAATTCTAAGTCTTGAACAAGCGGCCACAGAATCACATTTGCATACACTTATACCTTATACACGCGCAGATTTAGGGAGCTGGAAGCAGAGGAAGAAGGAGACTCTGAGGTTTGTTCCAGACGGCCGTCGGGGTTCACACCGGAGCCTCTGACCATGCGGTAAGAGCAGGCAAGGAGGGGCGACGCGTGGTCGCACTTGTCCTGGAGTCTGGGCTTCAGGTAACCACAGACCCAAGTCTGTTCCTGTGAAGCGCAGACCTGAGTCGCTCGAAGCCGTCAAGGTGGCAAGGTCTCCAAGCATGACGCGGAAGGGTGGGGCGGGAAGGTGAACGTGCCGGGCTCTTCCGAGACCAGGCCCTGCGGGGTCCAGGCGCTGGGTCTCAGGGCTGACCGTCCCGGGCGGATGCCGGCCTCGCCCTCGCCTGTTGCAGAGGAGAGAAAGCCAGTGAGATCTGAACCATGTGGGGAACCCAGGACAGGGAGCAAGATGTCCTGGCTGCTCCGTGCAGGGGATGCCCTGCCGGCTGGCAAACCTCTTCCAGCCTCCACCCTTGACCTAAGCCACTGGGGGTGACACCCCTTCTCGGTGGGGGGACATGCTGGGGACGGGGGAGTTGAGAGAGGGCACACATCCCCTCTCCCAGCACAAAACTCCAGGGCCGTGGGTGGTGCCCTCATGGGATCTTGCGGCTGGCCCCACTCCGAGTCCCCCCGGAAAAGGTGGTCCCGGACCCCCCGGGGTGCTGGGAGGTCACTTTTGGGGGGCAGGCCCCCGCCATAGCTGTCTTCCAGCTCACAGGGCTCCCCCTGCAGACGCTGGGGTCTGAAGGGCACCAGGCCAAAGTTCCTCGGCTGCTGAGCGGGAAACCTGGCCCTTGACCCTGGCCTTCCAGAGTTCAGAGACCAAGCTCTCTGGAAAGCGTGGTTTTACGGAATGTTTTATACCAAGAAAGCAAAATACATGATGTAGGCACAAGGTCCAGAGAAAACAAGACACGCAGCAGCTGGGGAAAGCCAGCCCTGCCGACCCGCTCCCTTCAGGGCCCCCCTGCTGCCAAGGTGAGCCCCTCCCTGGGGTCAGGGTGCTGAGGCGAACCCTCTCCCTGGTCGGGCTGCCGAGGTGACCCTCTCTCCAGTGTCAAGGCTGCTGAAGTGAACGCCTCTCCTAAGATCAGCGTGCTAAGGTGAACCCCTCGTGTAGGGTCAGGGCTGCCTCGGACCCCTCTCCTGGGGTCAGGGCTGATGCGGTCATCAGCTCTCCCGGGGTCAGGCTGCCAAAGCAACCCCTCCTGGGGTCAGGCTGCCAAGGCGAACCCCTCCCTGGGGTCGGGGTGCCAAGGCAAACCCCTGTCCGTGGGGTCGGGCTGCCGAGGCGAACCTCTCTCCTGGGGTCAGGCCGCGAGGCAAACCCCTCTCCTGGGGTTAGTGCAGGCTCTTTGCTAGTGGCTTGTGACAGGGGTAAGACTCCTAAATAATATATTGTGGCGTTGCCTGTTTTTGAACGCTATAAATGAGATCGCACTGTGTATTTTCTCCTTTCTTTCCTCACTTTGCTTTTGAGATGCCTGTAAACCCTTTTATGTGCTGTGATTAATGAATCACATTCAACTCACCTGAAGTTTTTATTTGGAAACTGCTGAAGGCTCACAAGAAGTTGAAAATGCATACAGAGAAATCCTGTGAAGGCTTCCCCCAGTGATTGTATCTTACAAGGTCTTCATACAAACGGTCCACACCGGGAGGTTGACCTTGGCGCAGTTCTATGAACTCAGGGCTGGGCTGTGTTCAGATATCACCAGTTTGTTCCTGCACCCATCTGTTATATCCCCCCCCACACCCCGTGTTTATTTCTGTGAAAATGGGCGTAGCTTTGAAGAACCCTGACGATAATCAGGATAGAGAACTTTCCATCCCCACAAAAATGTTCAGTGCTACCCCTTCATAGTGTGGCTGATTTATTTTTAGTGCTGGGTGGCAGCCCACCCCCCTTGACGATCCCATGCTCGACCTGCCCGTGGCCTCGACGTGGTCTCCAGCTCAGGGCTCTCTTGACCACGCTGCTGTGAGCACCCATGTGCATACCCCTTGAACACGTTGGCCGGCATCCTTTGTGAGTGTGGCCTTGGTGTGAAACAGCTGGGCCTGAGGGTACCTGCGTCCTCCACTTGATGCCAAGTTGTTTTCCACGTGGCCATAATAATTCAGGCTCTCCCCAGCCACATACTAGTTCCCAAGAGGCTCCAAGTTGGGCCATGAAGTCAGCACAGTGCTGCTCACAAAGCCCACCAATGGGCTGGGTGCCTGGTGGGCTCCCGGAGCATGGAGCCCACAGGGAGGGGGGGCACGCAGGAGGCTCAGTCCAACGATGCCGCCAACCTGGGTGCTCGGGCATTGCGCTCTGCGTGGATGGGCGGAATGACTGTCACGGAGCGGGAGGGAGCCTGGGTTCCAGCGCCTTCTCCGTCGTTATTGCCTTACGCTGTGGAGGAACCAATAGCAATAAACACGCCACCAATTTGCTTCCTGGATGTTCTTATTTGCAGCATGCCACGCAGAAAATACACGAACCAAAAACAAACTCCTGGCTCGTCGCGGGCCGACAAGAGCCTCTTAGAGAGGCAGCGTTTGCCCGTCTCCCAGACCCTTGTCTCTCCCCCTAAAGACGCCTAACATCTGAGTTAAGCAGCCACAAGTGAGGCAGAGGAAGGTTGGCCCACTAGGAGGAGAGAGGGTCCCTCTTCAGGGCTGGACACGGGAGGAGTCGGGGGGGCCTCTCGGCTGAAGGGGAAAACCAGAGCACTGTCCTCCTTGGGGCGTTGGGAGTCCTGGGATCCTGAGTACCAGGAAAGTCTCTAGCACTTTCTGGGGCTTGACTTCCACACTGGCACAGCAGGCTGACCTGATGACCGTTCCCAGCTCCTGTACCCTGTGTCTGCCAACTTCCTTCCATTCTCTCTGATCTTCCGGGTCCTGACCCGGCAAGGCCCCGAGGGAGCGGGTACTGTTCTGGAACTCTGGGCTTGCCGAGACCCTCGAGACCCCAGAGTTCTGCTGTCCTGTTCTTGGATCTGAAGACTTTGGGGGACATGAGTGTGAATTCTCATAAGAACGATGGCACTTGGCACCACTAGGCACCGGGGCCAGCGTCACGCACGCACATGCTTCCCACGCGGTCACAGAGGGCCCTGTACTTGGCTTAAGGCTCTGCTGTCACCAACCTGAACTTCAGCATCCGTTCTTCACAAGCCAGTCCTGGGGTGAGCAGTCGGGAGAAAGGACTCAGGACGCCAAAGGGCTGGGGTCCCATCCTGGCTCCGCCCCTTCCCGGCCGTGGGACTCTGGGCAGTCCCCAGCACCTCCTGAGTCTCGAAGGTCTCATCTGGAAAATGGAACTGAGACCTTGTGGAGGTCACTGCTGCAGAGCCCTGTGTTGAGACAACTCTGTTTGACCCAGTCGGGACTCCCGGCCGACTCTGTGAGGCCTAGAGCCCACGCCCCTCGCCCCTGGGCAGCATTGCCCCCCCCCCCCCCCCGTGTGTCCCTTTCACTATGAAAAGCCTTGGCCGTATGGAAGCAAACCAAGCAAACCCCAGGTGTCCGTCCCTGGCGGCACGGGCACCCGTGCACACACTCCCTATTGTGTCCCTCCCTGCCTCTGCCACCCAGATGGGGTATCCAGAAACAAACAAGCTGTTCGCCCGAGACTGCTAGGAATTGCCACATGTGCTTCTGTGTCTGGGAGTCTGGAATTTCACGACTCCTGGACCCCAGGAGCGTGGGCCTGGGACGTGCTGACCTTCGGAGAGTCCCTGCAGAGAAATTGCAGCCGGAGGAGACTTTTTCCCGGTCTGAATCAGGGTCCCAGGCTCCGTGCTGGCTGAGCCACTCAGGGTGGATTGGGAGAAACACCACCCATGCGAGCCTGGGGGCTTGTGGGGGCGCAGAGATCCCCCACCCCATTCCCACAGAATGGGGCTGCGCTGAGGGGTGAAGATGGCCTCGGGCAGGGAGGCACTCTTCTCGTGAACTTAAGATAATTGCGTCAGGTCCATTCCAAGCCAGTTCTAGGAAGAGCGCATTTTGCTGTTCAACCACATCCGAGCTCCCAGGGCCTGTTTTAAGAACTCCCTCTTTGCCTTCACTCCTGGCTCCAGAGAGTTTCTTGACCTTCTTTTTCCTTTCTTAATAAAATATTCCTCGACTGAAATGGTGGAAGAGGGCTTGGTTTGTGAATGAGCCAAGCTGGGAACTGCGGCTGCTGCTGGCGATGGGGGTATTCGTTTCCTACTGCTATGCAACAAACTGCCACTAGTTTCGTGGCTTAGACACTTCATGGTGATTGTCTCACAGTTTCTGTGGGTTGGGTGTCCCGGCACAGTGTGGCTGGGTCCCCTGCTTAGGGCCTCACGAGGCTGCGACCAGGGTGCCAGCGAGGGCTGTGTTCTCATCTGAGGCTTGACTGGGGTGGGATCTGCTTCCAAGGTCACACAAGGGATGTAGGACAGAGGGCTTCGGCTTTTTCCTGGCTGTCGGTCAGAGTCTCCTTCAGCTCCCGGAAACCACCCATGTGTCTTTGCTCCGCGGGCTACACCACAGCTTGCAGTTTCAGAGCCAGCAAGGAAGCGGGCAATCCCAGCAAGAGGGATGCTGTGGTCTTAAGTCGTAATCACGCACATCCTGTCACTTTGCAGTGTTCAGGGTTAGATGTCACCAATCCCACCGCGTGCCATGGAAGGGGACAACGCAAGGGCGTGAAGATCAGGGTAGAGTCTGTCGGCCACAATGGCTCCTTCATTCATTCAACTGGCACTGTTTTAAAAAACTGGGTTACAGACAGGGTCTCTGTCATTCAGGCTGGAGTGCAGTGGCATAATCATAGCTCGCTGTAACCTCGAGTTTTGGGGCCCAAGCTGCCTCAGCCTCCCAAGTAGCTGGAAGCCCAGGTGAGCCACCAAGCCCGGCTCAACAAGCCCTATGGACAGCGCACTCTATGCCAGGCGTGGAGGATAAAAGCACAAGCAAGAGTGCGGCCTGCCCTCAAGAAACTTCTGTGGGGCAGTCTATGGCTCCCAGGGTGGGCGTGGGGCAGTCCCAACTCTGACTTTATGGTTCTTTGGACTTGACGTTAGTGCTCTGGCCTCCTGTGGCCCATCTGTCCAGTGGAGCAAATGCCACGGAGTCCTCCCCATCATCGCGGCCCCTCCATCATCTCTTGAGTGGGCGAGATGCACCAACCGCAAAGCCACACCTCACCTGTGCCATCTTGCAAGACCCAGTATGAACCAGACCCTCTCAGCACAGTCTGCGTGCAGGCTCAAACCCTGCTCTCTGCCACGACCCTGTTCTACCTCCCATGAGCAGATGTGTACAAATGGCCTCTGGAAAGGGTTACAGGCTGCCAGGTGTCCTGTGCATGTCAGAGGAGGTGGGCAGAGAAGGGGTTGAGAAGTGCATGTGACAGAGACCTGCCGAGGGCTGACTCTAGCCCCTTGAGACCTTGGCCTTGGAAGGAAAGACCTTGAGTGCCAGCGTGTTCCTCCCTAAAATGAAGGGGATGCTGGTTGCTATCACATTAATGTGATGGTGAACTATGTTCATGGATAGACAGGCTCAGAACCACTTGGGGAATGCTCAAACTTCTCAATGAATGGTGGCTTTAAAAAATTATTTAGAGACCAAGTCTTGCTCTGTTGCCCAGGCTGGAGGTCATAGCTCACTGCAGGCTTGACCTTCTGGTCTCAAGGGAGAGCCTCCTGTCTCAGCCTCCCAAGGAGCTGGGACTACAGGCACGCACCACCATGCCTGGTTAATTTTTAAAATGTTTGTAGATGTGAGGTCTTGCTATGTTGTCCAGGATGGTCTTAAATTCCTGAACTCAAGCAATCTCCCTGTGCTGGCCTCCCCAAGTGCTGAGATGACAAGTGTGAGCCACTGTGCCCAGCCTTGATGGGTGGCTTTTATTGCAGAGCACCTACTGTGCGCTGACCCTGGGCTGGCTACTCTTTGCTGAGTCCACGCCGGCCTTTGAGGTGTGGAGGCCTGAGGTGAACCAGTGTGCTATGGAAGGGGGCAATGGCGTTGACGGCACTGGCTTGTGAGCTCTCCTGGAACACTCAGAGCTCTCCCATGGCAACTGGCTGGGAATGTTCCCAGCTCTTTGCCCCCAACCCATCTCCTGGTAGTCAGGCCAGACCTCATTCATGAAGGAACATTTTCCCTAGTCAAGTGTGGCTGCTAAGGCCCCCTGGGAGTTGCTGCTCTGGTCTTCCTAAGCATCAGCCATGCTCCTTTCAGGCTGAGAACCATCCGTGGCTCCCCAGTGCCCTTGGGATAAGTGCCAAATCCTGTTTGTGCCTGGCAAGGCTCTGTATCAACCAACTCCTTCGGCCTCTGCGGACTCGTCCTCCACCTCCATCCCCCAGCTCTCTCGGCCCCAGCTGGCCTGCCCGTCCCTCCCACAGCCCCAGTCTCGGGGTCCTCATGTGCCTCTCCCCCACTGGCTCTCACTTGCCCTTGGTGCTCAGGGCAGCCCCGCCTGCCCTCTGCCCTGGGACCCGCACTTCCCCTTCCTGGACCCTCCATGCTCCCCCTCGGCTGGACGTTGCGAGCCTGGGCTTCTGTAAGTGCTCAGTCGGGGCTGTGTGCTCACCGTATCCCTCCCAAGCACTGGCTGTCACGGGGGCTTGTGGCACACGGTGTCTCCGGGGTTGGCAGTTCAAAGGGGTCCAGTGGGGCCCGTGCCTGTGTGATGCAGGTTGACTGACGGCCAAGTCCACCCCGGTGTCCTGCTCAGCAGCTCAGGGCGTGACACGTGCTCCGTCTCAGGAGAGCAGACCTTTGGGGTAGCCATCCCGTGGCCTTACCGACAGACGGGGAAACTGAGGCCCAGAGAAGCTCGTTGACAAATTTGCAAGCCAGGCACACTCAAGCTCCCATCCCATCACATAGTCACAGATCGTGCCTGAAATACCTCAAGTTCATCTGTGCTTGATTATGCAGCTACGACCAGGTCCTCTAGGAAATTGGAAATGAATACTAAGGCGAACCTAAAAAGCACCTAAACCTAGACGCCCCTGCCACCTAAAGCTCGAGGTTGCCAGCCCAGGGGTCCCTGCGCCAGAAGCAGCAGCCCGGGCCAGGCTCTTCCTGGGTCCCCAAAAGAAGATGCCTGAGTCCCACCACGCAGGGACACATGCTCCACGCTGAAGCACTTCCTTCCGGTCTTTTGTTCTGGGTCTCACTTTTATATAGAGGAGACCCATTGTCCACTGGCTAACATTTTTTTTTTTTGAGTTGGAGTCTCACTCTGTCGCCCAGACTGGAGTGCAGTGG
>NW_007248490.1:237307-268440 GCF_000164805.1 Carlito syrichta
AGTAGCCGGAATTACAGGCATGCGCTACCACGCCCGGCTGATTTTTTTTGATTTATTGTAGAGATGAGGTCTCACTGCCCAGGCGGGTCTCGAACCCGCGGGCTCAGGCAATCCACTCACCTCAGCCTCCCGAAGGCGTGGGATTACAGGCTGAGCCACCGAGCCCGGCACTGGCTAACATTTCATTCCCTTCCGACGACAACATTGAGTCTCCCTGGAGGGTGGGACCTGTGCTCTGCACAAGCCCGACTTGACCCACGGGCCTCGGACAGAGATTCACGCCCGGCAGGTGCTCAGCAAGCGTCTCCCAATCCTCTGAAGGAGGACAGGGAAGGGAGATCCCACAGAGAAGACTTCTGGGAAGAGGCGGTTTCCACTGAGCCTCCGGGGAGCTTCCCTGGGGCCTGGCCACCACCGCTGGCTGGGCAGGGTCAAGGTCTAGTCCACAGTGGAGTTTAGAAGTAGGACGAGGCCAGGCTTGGTGGCTCAGCCTGTAGTCCCAGCCCTTTGGGAGGCCGCGGTGGGTGGATTGCCTGAGACTGCGGGTTCAAGACCAGCCCGGGTAACTTGGCAAGACTTCTACAATAAATAAAAAATTAGCTGGTTGTGGTAGCACACATCTGTAGTTCCAACTACTTGGAAGGCTGAGGTGGAAAGATCGCCTGAGCCCAGCGGGTTGGGACTGGGCAGCCGTGAGTGTGGCACTGCAACAGAGTGAGACGCTGACTCAAAAAAAAAAAAAAAAAAAGAAGTCAGATGAGCACTGGTTTTGGAGTTGGGGAGACCTAATTGTGAACTCTGGCTTGGCTCCTGGTGGCTGTGCTGGACTGTGTTTGGGGGCACAATACCCGGGTGGTCCCACGGGGCGCAGCCGCTCCTGTGGTTGTGAGACCTTGGGCGAGTCATGTGACCTCCTTGAGGCCTTAACCGTGATTTGGAAAAGAAGACCATCGTCTCCACCCCACAATGCTGCTGTGACCATGATGACCATGTGACCTCATGCGTGTAAATCACGACGATAACTTGTGCTGACTGTGCCAGGCTAAGCACTTCACATCGGCGATCTCGCTGCCCTGCCCAGTCACTCCCTGGAGGGTGGCTACCGTCCTGCCCATTTCACAGAAGAGGGCACGGAGACCCAGAGTGGCGGCGCTGCTTGGTGGGAAGCCGGTGGCAGGGCTGTGAATGCCACCTGAGCGGGGGCCGCTTTGGACGCCTGGCTGGGGCCTGCTGCCTCCCCGTGGGGCCAACGGCGGTGGGGGGGGAGGCGCACCCAGTAGGCGATGGTCGGGTGATGCCTTTTCTCCCGAGACGCAGACGTCGGCAAGGGACGCATCCGGCGCAGGGAGCCCTCTTCCCCTTTCCTTTCTGAGTCCGGGGCTGAAAACCTCAAATCTGTAACGGCCGCTGTGGGAACACACTGTTTCTGAGTCGGAAGGCTTTGTCCCACCCCCCAGCCTCGCCACAGACATGTGCTGGCCAAGACCTGAACGATCTCAGCTGCTCTGGCACAAGCTTCCATGAGGTCACGGCTGGCCCCGTGTGGGGTGGGGTGCAGGCAGGGGGCCCAGGAATTCACGGGGGGGGGGGTGTTCCGGAACATTCCCAGAGGCGCCTCTGGGGGGGATGTGGCGGCAGCAGGGGCCCTGAGATTGGGGGGTCTGCAGGAAGCCCCCGCCTGCCTGGAGGAGACCCCCCCCCGAGCCTTCCAGGAGGTGGTTGCGTGATGGCGGCCGAGGCACTTCTCTCCGTGGGTCTCAGTTTCCTCTTCGTGAGAGGGGCACTTCTTCCTGCTCCCTCGCACTGTTGCTGTGGAGAATGGGATGGAAAACCAGACTCCGCGTGTCCTCACTCACAGGCGGGAGCTGAGTGGTTGTGGAGTTGGAAGCAGCGGACACTGGGGACACCCCTAGGGAAGAGGTCAGAAGTCACCAATGGGCACAAAGTTCACCTCCGGGGAGTGGGCCGCCTGAGACCCAGTCCCCACCACCACACGACGTGTCCATGTGACGAGCATGTGTGTGCATGCCCAAATCTAAAAGAAAAAGCATCTTGACTCTCTCCTCCCCAAAGAGGAAAGCCCAGAAGCCACAAGGCCATGGTATCAGTCCCCTCCGCTGACCGCCTCCTGCCTGCCTGGGCCCTAAGGCCACCTTCCCCGGAGATCCCCAGACCACCTACTTCCATTAGGACCTGCTCTGCCCTCACTTTCCCCTTGGCTCTGCTTTTTTTTTTTTTTGAGTCAGAGTCTCCCTCTGTCGCCCGGGCGGGAGGGCAGCAGTACGCTCCTGGCCACCACAGCCTCAACCTGCTGGGCTCCGGCGATCTTTCTGCCTCAGCCTTCCAAGTGGCTGGAACTACAGACGCACACCACCACACCAGGTTAGTTTTTTTGGTGTGTGTGTGTGATTTATTATAGAGATGAGGTCTCATCAAGTTGCTCAGGCTGGTCTTGAACCCCTGGGCTCGGGCAGTCCTCTTGCCCTAGCCTCTCAAAGTGCTGGGATGACAGGCTGAGGGCTCCGCACCAGATTTTTCTTGTTTTTCATGGCACCGTGACTTTCCAACATCTACCGTATTTAAAAAGAAGAAAAACTTTTATCGGAGCGGAATGTGCTTTCAGAAAAAGACTCGCATCTTTAAGGGCAGCCTGGTGTACTATGGCCAGCCGAACACCCCCGCCCCGGGCCTCAGCCCAGATGGAGAGACGGGAAGTCCCACTCCCTCTACAATCCTCTCCTGCCAGACTCAAGTGCCCCCGAGTGGTGCCTGTTGTTTGCTTCCCTGACAGCCCATTGCCCCAGGGGGAGGGGGACAATGTGTCTATTTTGTGCCCCAAATGTATCGTCAGCCCTTTGAATAGTGCCTGGCGTGTGCTATGTGTTGTTTAATTTTTTTTGCTGTTTTTTAGAGGCAGGGTCTGGCTCTGTTGCCCAGGCTGAAGAGCAGTGGCATAATCATAGCTCGCTGTAACCTTGAACTCTGGGGCTCAAAGAAAAAAAAGCCATGATCCCACCTCAGCCTCCCAAGCAGCTGGGACAACCAGCGTACACGACCACACCTGGCTAATTTTTTGAAGAGATGAGGTCTCCCTATATTGTCCAGGCTGGTCTCAAACTCCTGGACTCAAGTGATCCTCCTGCCTTGGCCTCCCAACGTGCTGAGATTATAGGCATGCACCACCACACCTAGCTTCTAAATATTTTTTTGAGAGAATAAATGATCTTCCCAGATCTAACAAGTGGGAGAAACCACGATTGTCTCTATTTCACAGATGAGGAAACTGAGGTTGAAGCAGTGAGTGATTTGCAAACTGTAGAGATCTGTGCCTGTGTAAAGCTATGATCAAAGTATGAGCCCTCTTGCAGACACATTCCACGGCCACTTAGGAAGGCCAGTGTCCGGGAGGTGAGGCAACAGGCCCCGTCCGAGGCCTGCAGAGATGGAAGCCACTACCGCTGTCTGTGAGGAGGCCAGCTGGCCGGTCCAGAGGGCGCTCTAGCTTGACTGACCTTGCCTGGGAAGTGGGGTGCTCAGGGTTGCTTATCCCTGGCTCTGCCTTGCCATCCCAGGAGAGCTGGCCCACTGCCCACCCAGTGCCCAGGATAGAGGCAGGGAGGTCACGTGAGTTCCAGGGCGGGGGTTTGGCTGGAGAGCCAGTGCTGCTGCACCCGGGGGAAGCAGAGACCAGCAGCATTAGTCCGGGAAGAGGGTGGTAGCAGCGTGATCCTTTGGACGAGGTTGACGTGACAGGCTGTCCTTTGGGTCCTCGTCCAGGTGACTGTGGGCACTCCTGCCTCCATGACTGAGTTAACCTGGGGAGGGTATGGGGAGGGCGTCGCCTCAGCGTCTAGGAAGCCTGCTTGCAGTGGGGGAGTCAAGGGTCAAGAGGTCCCCAAGGGTCTCAGATGACCATGGCAGGCCACAAGGCCACCGGAAGTGGTACGCGGAGTATTCCAGTGGGCTCAAGAGTTGGCCAGAGCGAACCCCTGCATGCAGGCTGGGCTCTAGGGCCTGGGTAACGTTGCTCGGAGATGCTGCTTGGTCTTCTTCCCTCCCATATCCACCTTCTGGAAGTACTGCGTACAGTCTCCATGGCCTAGCACCCTCAATGGTGCCCCACTGTCTTGCTTGTGCTCTGAAATTTCAGGGAGAAAAGAACCACTGGGGTGCCTGTGAAATGCAGACCCTGGTGCTCCAGGCCTTGCATGTCCTCGTAAGGGCTTGACTGTCACATCATGCACACACCATGAGATTCACTCGGTTCGTGTGTATGGCTCAGTAGCTTTCATTGTATTTACATCTCCACGATTAATTTTAGAACATTCTGATTACCCCCCAAAGAAATTCATAGCCATCATTACCCTAGCCCAGCCCCCGGCAGCCATGAACGACTCTCTGTTTCTATGGATGTGTCTCTTCGGGGCACTTCATGGCAATGGCATCGTACCCCATGCGGCCTTCTGTGTCTGCTTCTTTTGCTTAGCAGAATGCATTCAAGCCTCATCGATGTCGTAGCATGCATCAGTGATTCATTCCTTTTACTGAGAGACAGGGTCTCCCTCTGTCACCCAGGCTGGAGTGCGGTGGCATGATCACAGCTCACTGCCACCTTGAACGCCTGGGCTCTAGCCATCCTCCTGCCTCACCTCCCCAGAAGGCGAGACTACTGGTGTGTCACCACACCCGGGTACTTTTTTGAGTTTTTGCAAAGATAGGGGTCTCACTGTGTTGCCCAGGCTGGCCTCAAACTCCTGACCTCAAGTAATCCTCCTGCCTTGGCTTCCCAAAGCGCTGGGATTACAGCCATGAGCTCCTCATTCCTTGTTAAGGCTGAATAATATACACCCAGCCTCATTCCTTGTGAAGACTCAATAATATCGCATTGTAGGGACAGGCCACACTTGGTGAACCCACTCCTCCGCTGATGGACACGGGTTGTTTCTACTCCGGGGCTGTCATGAATGATGCTGCTGCGAACACTCGCGTACAGGTTTTTGTGTGGATGAATGCTTTCATTTCTCTTGGGGACACGCCCAGGTGTGGGGGTCGCCGGGTGGTGCAAGAACGCCAGCTCTCACCTTCTGAGGAAATGCCAGGCTGGGCTGAGGCATGTTGCCTTCACAGGTCTGGGTAAAGGTGAGCGGCGTCTGGATCTTCCGCTGTCTGGCTGGCGCCCAGAACGACCTTTTCGCCGGACTTTGACTCTCCGGCGGCTCAGCTCTGAGCTACATCCCGCTTCCCACTGTGGCTCCACCTGTGAGGCTGTTTGCTATTTATTTACTGGTATGAATTCGAAGGGTGCAAACGGCATTTGTCCGTGGCTACATTGGCAACGGTGGAATCTCAGCTCAGGGTACCCGTTCCCTGAATGACGTCCACGGAGCCCACCACGCCGTCCTGGGTAGGACGTTCAAGGCCCCACCTCTGCACCTTTCCCGATACCCGTGTCTCCACTGGGCACGTCGGCTCCACCACCACCTCAGGTTCAAGGCCCACAGTGGAGACTGCATTTCCCAGAAGCCCTTGCTGGCCGGCCCGGGCCCTGCAGCACCGTCTCTGTCTGTCCAACCTGTGCCCCTCACGTCCCTCGTCTGGCATGACACGCAGGTGCCAGCTCACCCCCGGGCTTTCCAGGGTCCTGGCCTGTCCGCCTTCATCTCCACATTCCCTGACCTTGAGACTGGCCGTGTCTGAGTGCTGAGGTGACTGCGTTTCCCGGGTGGGGAAGGAATTGCATCGGTGTGGTAGCATGAATCAGTGCTTCTGGCATGGCTGGCTGGCCTGGAGACCCCACCCCCCAGACTACGAACTCTCCAAGGGGAGGGACGCCGCCCCGCGTGCTCCCTGCCGTCTCCCTGCCCGGCATATAGTAGGTGCTCAGTCAATACGTGAATGAGTGAGTCCAAGACCTTCTGGGCTGGGCAACCAGTACTTCAGCCAAGGCGGAAGCTGGCAGGCAAGGGCCTTGCTGGGGCGTCGGGCATTGGGCTTGAATTCTTGTTCTGCCTCCAACTCTTGCCCTTGGACCTTGGGCAAGTCCACCGCTCCCTCTGGGCCTCAGTTTCCCCATCGGGTGAGGGCGGTGGAAGGAATGTGATGTTGGCCACCTGCAGCTCTGTCAGCCTGGAGTGGCCTTGGCCAGCGTGAGAAACCTCCTTGGACAGGGATGCAGGGCTGCCCGCTCGCTTCTGCCTGGGGGAGGTAATGAAGGTGTTCTCAATTTTCCTCTCTGAGATTGCCAGGGGCGTGTGGGCACACGGGAGCTCACGCTGTCCTGGGAGCCTCTGGGCCTCTGATCGATGCTGATGCTTTTCATGCACATTTCACAGCAGAGCAGCTCAGCGCATCCCCCTCCGTCCCAGCCTCCCGCTGCCCCCTCCAGGGCTGCCTGAGCACTCGCCTGGCCCCTTCCTCCGGGCCAGGCCTGGAGCAGACTGTGCAGGTGGTCTGTGAGCCAAGAAAACCTCCCAGGGCCAGGGCCTGGGGGTTCCAGGGAGCAGCCCCGGGGGTCCAGGCTCTGGAGTGTGGGAACCCTCCCAGGCCTGCCACCTTCCCAGCAACAGGCCTCTGACCGGTACCCACCATGCTGCCAAGGCCAGGGACCCCAGCTCTGCCCCCGGGCAAGGCTGTGCTCAGCCTAGGCTGGTGCCTCTTGCTAGCCGAGGTCTCTCCTGTTGCTCCTGGCCATCACACCTAACACGGAGGACCCTTGCCACGTGCTGAGCACCGGTTCACCTTGGTGCAGAGGGTTCGGAGCCTGGGCCTCTGGCTTCAGAAGGGCGCAGGGTCCCGGCCTGCGTTGAGGCTGTTGGAAGGCTTTGACCAAGTCCCCATGTGGTGCTTTGGGTGGATTGGAACACAGTCTCTGGAACCAAGCAGAACTGTGTCCAAACCACCCCTGTCGTTCAGTTCCTCGCTCAACCTCCAGCAAAGGACTTTACCTTCCAAGCACGTCTCTCCATCTGTGAAATGAGTGTAAAAACGGATGAGGATTCAGTGCCTACCACGTGCTGGACATGCAGCCTGGCTCGCCGGGGACACTCAGAAACTCTCCGTCCCCGAGAACCAGTCTCCCTTCCCCGTGGTTGGCCCCCACCCACTGCAACCTCTATCCCCACCCATTTTACAGACGTGGAGTCTGAGCCCCGAACGTGCAGCAGCTTTCCGGTCCTCGCACACCCCGGCGGAGCCATGACCTTCCTGTGTCTGGCTTATTTTGCTCACCCGGCACCTGGGACCTTCCTCCCTGGGGTCATGGGTGTCAGCAGCGGGCTGTTTCTCCGGACGAGGGTGCTGTGCTCTGGGAGTGTCCCGTGGTCAGCTGGCGGGCGCCAGGGCAGTGTCTAGTCTGGGGCTGCTCGGAAGAGGGGCCCCGCTGCATCCCCCGGTGGGTCTCCCGCACCCACACGCGCTCTCTGGTGGTGTCTGCCCAGGAGCAGGGCTGCTGGCTGGTGGGGCAGGGCGGGGGCATGTCTGGCACCAGCAGCACCGACGAGCAGGTCCCCCCATGGTGCTCCAAACATCTGCTTTCATGTTTAATGTTTTTTTAATTCAGGTGAAATTCACACAGCATGAAATTCATGAAATTAACCACTGAAAAGTGAACACCTCAGTGGCATTTAGTATATTTACAATGCTTTGCAACCACCCTATCAATCTATTTGCAAAATGTTTTTGTCACCCTAACAGGAAAACCCTGTCCCCAGGAAGCGGTCGCTCCGCATCTCTCCCTCCCCCAGCCCCTGGCCACCCCCAATCTGCTTTCTATCTCTAGGGATGACTGATTCTGGATGTTTTAGATAAATGGAATCATGCAATGTTTGTCCTTCTGGGTCTGGCTGATTTCACCTCATTAAAGTTTCTGAGGCTTATCCACACTGTAGGGTGCCTTAACACTCCGTTCCTTTTTTATGGCTGAATACTATTCCAGTGCATGGATCAACCAGCTTCTATTCACCCATTCATCAGTTGATGGGCAATTTTGTAAAAAATTTGGCATCAACACCCAAAATATGTCTATTGTGGGAAAAGTTCAGGTAGCAGGGAGGGTTTGGCATCAAGCGTGGAGGTTGGCCCCTCTTCCTGCTCCCTCCCCAGATGACTGACCTCAGCCAACTGTTCCCATGAACACTCCCACCTGGGACACACGCGGGCACACCCCGTGGCCTGGTGATGTGAAGGGTGTCCCCCAGGCACCCGGCACCCTGTCCTGTGGCTGGTTTTCTTCCAGCTGCTGAAGTCATTGGAGAGAAGGTGGGAGCCCTGCACACCCTTCCCTGGAAATCAACTGCCCCTGAGTGCTGGTTTCACCAGGCCCCGCACCACTGCCTGGAATGGCCTCCCTGCCTCCACCGGGTCTCCGTGTGGGACCAGGAGTCTGGGCGCAGTGGGAGTCCAGGGGGTCCCAGGGAGGCCGCAGGGCAGGTCTCCTCTCCAGAAGCGTCTTCCTCCCTTGCCCCTCCCCACAAGGCTTGCTTGGTGCGGTGTGGGGAGGCGAAAGGGCGGTGGGTTAAGCGAGCCCCAGCCTCACCTTGTTCTAGGGAAACTGTCCTTTCCTCAGTGACTCCGGGCTCCCTCTCCTCTGCAGCTTTAAAGGCAATGCTCTTCTCCCCTCCGAGCACAGCCTGGCCTCCCTGGGATTTCACAAAGCTTTCTAACATGCTGGAGGATGGGCCTTGGGCGAGATGGAGGGGAAGGGGCTGGGTGGGGGCGGGCCAGCTTCTTAGGGGCTTGCTGAGGCCTGGCTCCACGGAAAGACAGCATACCAGAATGCAGGACGGGTGGTGCCATGGCCATTTCACCTGGAGGACGGACGTGCGGGTGGCTCCTGGGAAGGCCGATTCAGCGGGGGCACGGGGGTCACCTGTGTGGACCCCTTCATGGCTCTGATCGTCAGCAGGGGACTCAGCTGGGGGTGAGGCCAGGAGACCTAGGGGCCTGCAGCCTCCTAAGTGTTGCACGTCCTGTGCTCAGAAGGGCCCCGCGCTTGTTGACCACGGAGCCCAGAGAGTGAGGGAGCCTATCCCGCCTGGGGGGGTCGGTCATGGCCTTGGAATGCCATTTTGGCTCTTGCACATTCTGTCTCGGGACCTCAGTGTTCCCAGCTGCAGAATGGGAGGACCCGAGTGGCGGCAGGGGATGGCTTCTGGGGTACCGCCAGCCCTGCCCAGATGTCTCCGTCTGAGCTTCCCTGAAAGCCCAGCAGCCCCCCATAGCCACCGACCTTCGCAGCCGGGCTTGGGGCCAACCGCATCAGCGTCACTTGAGGGCTCAGCATGGGGCAGGACACGCAAGGGCCACCAAAGTGGTTGCCTGATTCTCTTTCTAAAAATGCAGCGTCACTTCCAGCCTGCCCTTGATGAGTGGGGACAGAGATTCTAAGAGCCCGAGGTCCCTCATTCTTAGAAGGTGTCACTGGAGTGAGAGAGCCTGTGAGCAGAGGCCCTGCAATGCTGAGATACCCCAGGTGCCCGTGCAGCAAGTGAGGGTCCCCGGCCCAGGGCTCCTGGGAGCAGGCGCGGCGTCCCCAGACCAGCTATCCTGGGAGCCTCACCGTCCCCCTGAGAGGGCAGGGCATCTGTGACCCTGTTTTCTAGACGCAGAGCTGTGTGTTGCCCAGAGATAGGACACAGGTCGGACCTTGCTGCGGTCGGCCCTGGGGGCCCGAGAGCGGGGTGGGGGCGGGGGGCTGCGTGTGTGCATCTCCAGGGCAGCTCCACCTGCAGAACCACCGAGGCAGCAGAGACAGCAGCTGAGAGCCCTGTGCCCCCACAGTGGCCGGGGGCGGGAGAGTCTCAGGTGAGCTCCCCCGATGGCAGGTGGGGGCTGGGCACTTCTGGGAGGCAACGGAGAACAGGTCGGCTGGTGGCCCTGGTGTGACCACCCTCAGGGACACCAGAAACAGGGACAAAGAGGGAGGAGGCAGAATCTCTGGGGCTTCATAGTCAGGGTGGGGGAGAGAGAGGACAGAGGGGACCTCACTAAGGTAGCCAGGTGGCGGGGGGGGGACCTGGGCTCCCCTCTCCCCGCGTGTTTCCCCTCCTGCTGCCCTGGGCCCTATTTGCTCTGGAGGGGCTTCTGGTTAACTCCTTCCTGCCTGCCGGGCCTTGGACCCAGGTTGGCTCGAGACAGGCGGGAAGTGGGGGAAGGGCGACCCGGAAGCCCTGAGGTGGGGGCCAGGCTGGGAGGCTCTGGCTCCGTGTTCCCCTGATCATCCACGGGGTGTGGGAGTGCTGAAAACAAGGACCACCCCCCCACAGGACCGGGACGACAGGTCTCTGTGAAGCCCGTGCCCTGGGCACCTTGTGGACGCCCTGGATCTCGTCCCCGCTCGGATGCTCACACACTCCTGAGGGCCTCTGCAAGGGGTGTGCACGCCGCACACACACCCTCAGCAGACGCCTGGCTCCCAGCTGGAGGCCCGGGGTGGCCCTTCGCTCCCTCGGCCTGCCCTGGGGGTCAGCTGCCACCCCCAAGTCTCTTCCCTCCATGGCTAGCCAGAGTGTGTCCTGTGCCGTGAATGTTCGTGCTGAAAAGGCTGCAAGGCCACGATCGGGGTTTGGCCATAAGAAGTCTCCCCGCCCGTGGACACGCTCAGGGGGAGGGGAAGCCCAGAGTTTCCTCTATGATGGTTTCCTTAGGCAGTCTCAAAGGCACTGCTTAGTTTCTATCCACATTTTATTCTAGTCTATTCCACTTTATTGAGTTGGGGGGTCTCACTCGGTTGTCTAGGTTGGAGTGCAGTGGCATGATCATGGCTCCTGCAGCCTTGGCCTCCTGGGTTCAGGCTATCCTTCCACCTCAGCCTCCTGAGTAGCTGGGACCACAGGCATGCACCACCACATCCAGCTAATTTTTTTTGATTTTCGTGTGGTGATGAGGTCTCACCATGTTGCTCAGGCTGGTCCGGAACTCCTGGGCTCAAACTACTCTCCCTCCTTGGCCTCCCAAAGTGCTGGATTATAGGCATGAACCACCGCGCCCAACCTTCTACCTACATTTCAAAAGCATTATCAGAATGAAAGAAGTTACCCCAACCCTGGTGTGGCAACAGAGCTAACATTTACCAGCTGCCTGCCATGTGGTAAGTTCCGTCACCCCCATTTCATGGTGAGCGGAGAGAGGCACAGGGAGGTGCAGCGTTTGGCTAAGCCGGTGACCCTCGGCTGTCTGAATCACTAGAGACTCCTAGCTATACACCCACCTGGGCCCCTCCTAGTGTCCTGGGGCTTCTTGGCAATTCTGCTGACACTCCTCCCACCCTCCAGTCTCCTGGCCACGGTGTGACTCCTGACAGGCTGCTTTTTCTCTCCGTGCCTCGGTTTCCCTGGTTCTAAAATGAGGAGACTGAACTCTGGGACTGAAGTTCCTTCCAACTGTCACTTCCTCCCAGCAGGCAGAACGTGCATTCTTATTTAATCCCACGGCGGGACTGACATCGGCTACAGGGTGGTCGGCTGACTTCTTGGTGTCTGTCTGGATCCAGTGGTGAAGCAAACTGAATTTTGCCCTGGGGTATTCCCACTTCACACACTCGGAGGCACAGGAAGGTCGCCTGCGTGCCCCCAAAGAACCCTGCGAGGTTGCTGATCCATGCTGAGAACTGATGAGATGGGCCAGGAATCCGTGGGGGTTTGGCCTTTCCAGAGGCTCTTGCAGAAGTCCGGGAGAGAGAAGGTGGTGGCGTGGAACAGGGTGGGGGTGGGGAGGGGGGAGGCAAACCAAAACGTCCAGAGCAGTCTGGGAGGTGGATGTCATAGGGCCGGGTGAAGGCGTACCAGTCACCTATGGACACGATGCCCTGTAACAAGCCATCCCCAGGTGTGGGGGTGTGCTATACCAGCATTTATTTCACTTGTGGGTCTGCAGGTTGATGACCTAGACTGGGCTTGGTTGGACGGTTCTTCTGCTCCTGCCGGGGATGGCTCCCATGTCCAGGGCTTGGCCTCGCCAGTGACTGGTCTAGAGTGGCTCAGTGGGGGACAACTCAGCTCTGCCCCCTTGTCAGTCACTCTGCAAAAGGCTGCTCTGGGCATGTGCTCGCGGTGGCAGATACAGAGGAGCAGGACCGTGCGCACGAAACACACAAGCATACTGTTTGTTAACATCTCATTGGCCAAAGTGAGTCACGGGGCTGAGCCCATGTGGATGGACACTAAGGTCAGAGTGGAAGGTCGCATGGCCATGGGTGCAGACGCTGGGTGGGCGCTGGGGGCCGAGGCCACTCCTGCCGTGAGCCGTGAAAGGGGAGGGCGAGGGAGAGGGAGACACGCCCACATGCACAATCACACCGCGTGCCCTGCAACATGACCCTCCCACTCAGCAAGGCCTTGGGGGTTTAATCTCCCTCTGTTCCACAGCTGCCTGGCAACGTCCGTCTTCACATCTGACTGTGATTATCTCCGTAGGGCACACGGAAAGACCGAGTGTAGCTCAGAGAGGCGAAGCAACTGACCGCAGGCCACACTGCTGCACACGGGAGGTGGAAACGGGATCTGTCCTTGGCCACCTCACGCACGTGTCCTTCCCCCACATCATCCCAGGCCCCGCCCGAACGAGTCCCGAGGTCAGTCACCTCCGCTGGCGAAAAGCCAGACTTCAGAGTCAGGTTCTTCCCACCTCTTGACCTCAAAAATCGCGGAGCCAAGTTTTCCTTGCCTCTGAAAACAACTCGATGTCATTGCTGTTTGGAGAGAGCTGCAAAAGGCTGTCTCGATCCAAAAGAAACGGAGTCTGGCAGAAAGAACAATTTCTTGGGACTGTGATGCCACCTCCCTCGCGTATGGCTAGCTGGCGTCGGGCGCGTCAGTCCAGCTCTCCGGACTCAGGTTTCCCCGCCAGTCCGCTGGGGACTCTCGTTCCAAGGAAGCATGAAAGACGTGCTGCGAGACCAGCACTTGGAGCAGATCCAGCTTGCTTGCTGAAGCATGCGTCCAGGAACGCGGGAGGGGGGCTGCTGACGCGCTCCTTCCCGGCCTCTGCGGCCTCCTCTCCTCCTCTGCAAATCGAGGGAAGAGGATCCGCCCCAAGGGGGCTGGTGAGGTCATGGAGGGAGAGGCCCTGACGCAGCCCTGGCACCCTGCAGCTTCAGGATTGGATGGATCCGGGTGCTCCAGGGAGATCCAGGGAGTTGCACAATCAGCAAAGGGCTGCTCTCCAGCTGTTCGGGCGGGAAGGCCCTTATAGTGCCTCAACCTCACCTTCCATGTGGGAGAAACTGAGGTGCAGAGTGGGGAGAGCACGGCCCAGAGGGCTGGCGACACGGCTGAGGCGGGCACAGGTCTCCTAAATCTCAGCCCCCAGAGCCTGTCATCCATGGACCCCATGCAGGGACGATGAGGAAGAGGCTCACCGGCGGCGTTGACACAAGGCCGTCACACTGCACGCCGCGCAAGGAGACTGAGGCTTGGGGGCCTCGGCGCAGAACGCGTGATGCCTGCAGGGGGTCCCAGCCAGTCCCAGAAGGCGAGGGGGGCGGATGTCACTGGAGTCTGCCCCGACAAGACGGAGAAGTGGCCCAGGCTTTCCTGAGCGTCAGCGCTGGCGACGCGGTGGGCCACACACGGCTGGGATACAGCGTGGCCGAGGGTCCCAGGGCAAGCCTGAGCCACCGTCTGTTTAAATCAGAGGTGATGCTGGCAGCCCCGGGCCTCGGAGTCACACAGGGCCAAGGTCGGGTCAAGGCCAGGGCGGATCGGAGGGAAAGTCAGAGGCACTGAGGCTCCAACAGGCTCTGAGATGGGCTCGCTCTGTTACCCCAGGGGCATCACTTGGCTTCCCCGGGTTAAGAGATGAAAGGGTTTTGGAGCAGAACATACATAACATCCTTTCTGACCCCATCACCCAGGACAGGAACCGTCTGTGCTGGTGAGGAGAACGGACATTGGAATCTAAAAGGGCCTTTCAGTCCTGATGAAAAACCCGGCTCCTGAGAGGCTTAAGCAAAACAAAACAAAACAAAAAATCAACACAAAAAATTGCGGGGTGGGGGGGTGTGGTAGTGTGTCAGCTGAGGTGGTGTCAGCTGAGGTGATGTCAGCTTCAGGAATAGCTTGACCCAGGTGCTCAAGTGAGATCAACAGGGCTCCATTTCTCTGCCTCTCCAGCTTCTGCTCTCTGCCTTTTTTTGGCATCATTCATGCCGCCTACCTGTTGCATGTCAGATGCAGTGATGCAATGGTGACCGACCATACTGTGGCCCCAAGATGGGATTTCCTCACCTCTTCAACTCCACAGAATACAGCAAGCTCCCTTGAGCTTGTCCATGTGTTTCGTTGGCTCTGACTGGATGATATGTGCCTCGGAGAATGAATCATTTTGGTCGAGAGGAGGGGGGAACCCCTTACCGGAGCCAATGAGGACGCACCCCACCCACGTGGGTGGGGCTAGGGCAGGCCTGTCCAAGGGGTGGTGGCAACATTCACAGCGGCAGTGACAGCCCGTCCCAGACTTCATTTTTCCTCAAGTAAAGTGGGGGGGGCAAGCCTTTCGCTTTGCGTTTTTCCTGCTCACCTCACGTCAGCACACTCCCCCATTTCCCTGTCTCCTTGTGGGAGGCTGCCTGTGTGACTCCCTGCTGACTGCAGCAGGCACGAACAGGTATGAGGGCTCTGGGAGCGCTCTGCTTTCCCTTGAGAACAGTACTGAGATAGTTCTGAGGTAGGAGAGTCAAGGGGGCCTCAGCCTGGATCTCTGAGTCGCCATATGGAGGACCCGCCGCCGACGGTGGGTGAGCACGAAGTGAGCCTTCTTGTGTTTGAGCTGCTGGGATCTTGGACACATTTGTCGTTGCAGCAGACCGTAACCTACTCTGACTACCATGTGGGCGACTCCCTTTACCCACAGCATCCTTCTGCGCCCCGCCATGCTAAGCTACTCACTGGTCAACATACATGGCTGTGCAGTATTCCACAGTAAGAACACACCTGATTTGGTTAACTCTCCCTTTAGGGAATTCTTGGGATGTTGCCAGATTTACAGTACAAACACCGTGTGTAAGCCTCATCCCACGTCCTGGCTCGTCCTGACATGGCTCAGAGCATGCCGCCTCCTGCGGTGGCCTTGCTGGGCCGGGAGCACGCGCCCTTCGCAGCCCTGTGGACACGGCCAGCTGGCCTGCCCTCCAAGCCACCCTGCCCATCCCTCCCACCCACAGCTTCTGGACGAGCCCTCGGGGACGTCACTGCGCTTTCCGTTTCCGCCAGCGTGATCTGCAGAATGTGGCCTTTCAATGTGTGTTTCACAGCAAGGTTTTTGTAGGGTTGGACTTTCAGACTTGCAGAGAGAGGAAATCTGAAAAAGGCGGGGCCGGGGACAGACACGGCAGAGAGGGACGGACACGGAAACTGGGCCGGGCAACGGGACAGAGACTCGGCAACGACAGAGGCAGGGACACGGGCAGAAGACAGACTCAGGCTGCTCGTGGTGGGGCTGGGTTCAAAACCGGGAGAGAGGCCTGGGGGTTGAGGTCGGGGGAGAGAGGGAGAGAGCGGGGACGGCCCAGGCTCCGCAAAGGCCCGCACCCTAGCTCCACCAGCTTGCCTCCCTCTGCGGCCGTGGGGGGACCGGCCCACGCGGGCGGGGAGGCCTCACACCGGCACAAGCCGCTCCACGTGCGCTCCCTCCCAGCTGGAGGAGGTGACCCCGCGTGGCCCAGGCCGGGTGTGGGAAGGACGTCAGGAGTAGCCAGAGCCCCTGATGCAGAGGGCACAGGCCGCCCAGGGAGGCTCACACAGGTGGAGCAACTCTGTTTCCTCCTGAATCCGTCCTGCTCCCTGGACGTCATCTCTGGGCCAGTCAAACCCTGTCTTTGGGTGGGCATGCGTGCTGAATGTCTGCACACGTCTGTGCTGATGTGTGTGTGCATTTGCTGGCCATACGTTCTGTGAGCCGATCTACAAACAGACCTGGGAGCATTCTGGAGGGAAACTCTTTTTTTTCTTTGCACGTGCGCTCTTCTCATGCAACCTCCAAAGAAAGAACAAAAGGAGTCAGCCTAGATGCCTCTTCTTCCAGGAAGTCCTCCCAGATGACACAGGGGCTTTCTTTGTCTCAGTCACACAGTGGGAATGAATCATTGGGTCAGAGCTAATGCTTTGATTATAGACCCGAGTACAACTATGGCCCAGAGAGGACAAAGGACCTGCCCAAAGTCAGGCAGTGTGTCAGCGGCTGAGTGTGTCTTCTGGTACAGTCGACTTTAGGTTGTCACACAAGGTGCTCAAAGAACCCCACCGTGGCTGATCATTGATTTCTTTCTTTTTTTTGAGTCGGAGTCTCAGTCTGTCACCCAGGCTGGAGTGCAGTGGCATGCTGCTCATGGCCACCACAGCCTCAACCTGCTGGGCTCAGGCCATCCTTCTGCCTCAGCCTTCCAAGTAGCTGGAACCACAGGCATGTGCCACCACACCTAGCTTATTTCTTGATTTATTGTAGAGAGGAGGTCTTGCCATGTTGCCCAGGTGGGTCTCGAGCCCTTGAGCTCAGGCAATCCTCTCGCCTCCACCTCTCGAAGTGCTGGGATTGCAGACTTGAGCCACCGCGCCCGGCTCAATGACTTCTTTGTCGCTTTAACTTCTTGGGAACAACCTATGAAGGAGAAACCGCTATGCTGCTCATATCACTGGCCGGGAAGCCAAGGTTCAGGAAGGCTGGAGCTGGCTCCGGGTTATTCTGTGATGCAGGGTTTGAGTCTTGGGATGGCTGCTTCCAAAGCCTGGAGCTTTTACTCAGTAGCACACAGAGATCGAGTGAGGGCAGAGTTTACCTGGCCTTGGTCAGAAACTCTGAGTAGGCTTGCTCAGTATTTTGGGCTCTTTTATAATATATATAGACAGACACAGACGGGTGATTCTGCTGCCTCTGCCTCCCAAGTAGCTGGAACTACAAACACAAGCTACCACAGCTGGCTAATTGCCCAGCAGGTCGAGGCCACGGTGGCCGGGAGCGGCCACCGCACTCCTGTCTGGGTGACAGAGTGAGATCCCAACTCAAAAAAAAATTTTGTTTGAGAGCTAGGAGTCTCACTATGTCGCTCAGGCTGGTCTCAAACTCCCGGCCTCAAGCTGTCCTCCTGCCTCGGCCTCCTGAGTAGCTAGGCTTCTTTAGAGAGAGACCGGGGTGTTCCACCAAGTCAGACTTGAAATCTCCCCCAGGAGCATCCCTTCCGAGCAGAGTCTGCTTCCTCCCAGAGCTCACAGAAAGGCCCTGAGTGGCCCTGGGGGGAGTGACCGGGCCACAGGGTCCTGGACAGGGAACGGCCCTTCCCCCCGGGGGCACCCATGGTAGTTTCCGCTTGGGCTCTGGTGGGGCTGACGCTCGGAGAAACGTGGGGGTTCCCGGTGTCCCTGGCGGCATGGGGGCTGGGCGCCCGGTGCAGCTGCCTGTGGCCCACCCCTGCTCCGAACCCCCTCTCACCACTACCTTCCTGTGAGACCCTCTTAAACAGTGCCACCCACCCTGGCGCACACGCCCACCTGCACCCACATGTGAACGTGCACACACACCCGCGTTCACACACGAGCCCAGCGACCTCTGGACACCGAGCCTCATCTGCCCTCTCTGCGGGGTCGCTGGCAACTCTCCCCTCTCACGACCGTCGCCCATCAAAGGACGGAGCTCCCAGGATGAGTTGGGGATACGATGTCCTGTGCCCACTGCCCCCCAGCACTTGCTGGAGTCACGGCATGACCGGGTCCCCCTGGGCTGGGGCTCTGTCCTCTCCCCAGGAGAGTCCACTCCACCCTCACTTTGGACGCTTGCCTCCTGCACGCTTCTCTAGGCGACTTCCGATGGGTCCAGCCAGAGCCCGCCATCACTGGCCAACAAACGAGCAGCTTTGACGAGGGCTGACGCCCATGACTTTGTCCAATCCGTGTGCTCAGGGGCGATCCCAGGACCCACCCAAACAAAGGCCACTCCAGGGGCAAGGGGTGGTGGGCGGGATCCTCCCAGAAGTGGGCGAGGGATACAAGCCTGGAGCAGCCAGTGGCACGCCGAGGACCCAGCCCTGCTCTGCTGGGGGCCTTGAACGAGTCCCTGACAGGACCGCGTTTTGTCACTCACAGTGTGGGACAGGGATGAGGCACACCTCCAGGCACACCCAGCGCAAGATTCCAGCCAGGCTGCGGGCACGGGGCCTGGCAGCAGGGACCCTGCCCGTCCTGGTGGGTGCCCCTCATCTCCTGAGCTCAGGCCCGGAATGGCCTGGACGTCCTCCTCTTCATCCCTCCCCGAGGACAGCTGCCCGACACCGAGGGCAGTTTGAACCTGGAGGGTTCATCTGATGTGAAGCCCCAGGGTGCCACCGGTTTATTTTGGTCTGTGAACTACTGCACAGCACCTGTTGGCATCTTGGAATGCAGCCTCCTTCTAATTTTAAGCACCGGCAGGGGCCGGTCTAATTTGGGATGCCGCCTGTGCCGGGGGCTCCCCAGGGACTCCAGGTGCTGTTGTCGAGAGCCCTGGGTTGAGGTTGTGACGTGCCCCCAGGGAACCCACGCAGCTTGTGCCCACACACAGTCGACAGCCACTTCCTTGGGGCCTTCACGGCAGTGGCCTTGTACCACACAAGCATTTTCATGTGTCGCTAAACGGACCCACTTTTGCTTGGAAGTGTCAGTCAGTCGATACCGAGTGCTTACTAAGTGCTGGTTGCTGGGGAGGTAGAAACGAATCTGACACCGCCCACCTGCAGAGGGCCCGCAGTCCAGTGCTCACCGGCAGGTCAAGAACGGTGACGGGTCCATGTGCTCAGAGGCCCATCCAGGGCCTGGCCCCCAGCTGCCTTTGAAGAAGCAGCTGGCAGACGAGCGGAAGGCAGGTTCTTGAGAGACCAGATCACACGGCAGCCAGAAAACAAATCCCCTTCCCTCGAGGAAATAACACTCTGAGCTTGGTCTTGGGGGAGAGAAAGCTTTTCTCCAGGTGGGGGAGGAGGGAGGGTGTGGCGTGTGTCACTCCTGCCCCGCCCAAGCTTCCCTGGCCAAGAACACTGCAACGCCAGGCCTGCCCCAGGGCCGCAACAGAGGCGCTTTGTTGGGGGCTTTTCCTAGGCACTAGAGCTTGCCCTGCCCTGGGGAGGGGCAGCCAGAGAGAAGGGGCATGAACGCCCCTGGGAAGCCCTCAGCCAGCCACAGACGGAAGCTGGGCTGTTAGCACTC
This sequence comes from Carlito syrichta, assembly GCF_000164805.1. Classification (NCBI taxonomy): domain Eukaryota; kingdom Metazoa; phylum Chordata; class Mammalia; order Primates; family Tarsiidae; genus Carlito; species Carlito syrichta. The sequence continues at coordinate 256,471 of NW_007248490.1, forward strand.
AGGCCCTCCTCTGTGGAGGGACACTCCATGTGCTTCATGACTCTCCGTGGCTCCTGGAGGGAGTGAGCCTCGCGGCTCAGGGTGGCAAGCCCCTTGGGTAACGTGTCCTCCACAGTGGACTCCTTCCCTGTCTGGTTCCCCCACTCCCCGTCAAGCTTGGGGCTTCTGGGGAAGCCCAACAAAGGCAGAGGGAGAAGGCCACCCCCAGGGGTGGATCGCTGCTACGGAGTGTGACTCGCCCGCGAGAAGTGCGAATTACCAAGGGGAACCGTGGGTCGCCCATGGGAGGGGCGGGTCACCCGCATGAAGTGTGAATTGCCCACGTGAGGCGTGGCTCGCCCACAGGAAGTGTGATTCGCCCGCAGGAGGGCGGGTCGCCCACGTGAAAGGCGGGTCTCCAGCATGAAGCGTGGGCCACCCACACAAAGGGTGGTCACCGGCGTGAAGCCTGAGTCCCCAGCGGGCAGCCGTAGGCCTTTGCATGAGCGAGTGACGCCCTGGCCAAGGGCCGGGGCAGCCAGCCCGCGACATCGGCCACCCCGCTTCTGGTCCCAGGGGGAGCGTCCTCGAGCCTCTCTTGACCAGGGAAGACCCCGGCGCTACAAGGGGCAAAGCCAGCGGTTGTGGGGTGCGAGCGGGAGGCCAGGAGGCCGTCCCCCCAGGCCTGCCGCGATTCCACGCCGCCAGGACGTGTGTCTCTTTCAGGCTCTGTGGCTCCACTTCGCGCAGGTTGCCGTCGGGTGCTGTGGGGCAGGGTGCGAGGTGTGCGTCCTGCGGGCTGGGGGCCCCTCCGTCCGGCAGCCACAAACCCCCTTCTTCCCTGGGGGAGAGGAGGGCTGTCAGGTCCCACAGGAGCCAGGAGGGGCGGCGGGAGGGGGAGCCGGCAGACGCAGGCTGGCAGCAGGGGCTGCTGTTCCTGTGGTGCCAGCCCGCTGGCTGGCCAGTGGACAGGGCTCCTCGGAGGGCCTGGCGAGCGCTGAGGGATGGCGGGCGGGAAGGGTCCCTGCAGGACGGCCGGCTGGAAGAAGCCGAAGGGAAGAGAGGTGCGTCTGTGAGTAACGGACTGGGGCTCTTCCAAGGGGGAGCACGCGACGGACGTTTGTGTTTTGGGGGGGAGAGACATATGCCTTTTGGAGGGCGAGTCCCTTGTGTTCCAGGTGTCCCCGCGAGATGAGGGTTCTAGGAGCCCGTCGGCACCTGTGCACCAGCTAGCATTGTTCTGGGAGGCTGCGTTCAGCTTCAGTGAATTTTTCTTGGAGATCCTCCCGGTGTGTCTTCTCACCTCATGATGGGGGACTTGCACAAACAACCTGCCCACACGGCGCTGAGTGCTCAGCAGTTTCTGGCCCAAAGCGGCCTGACCCCTGTGTCCTACCCCCCATTCACCGGATCTCGCCCTGAGCGGGCTTTTGTGTTTCCCTGGATGAGAAAAGTCCTCAAAGGGAAACGTTTTGCCGATGTGGAAGAGAGGAAACAAAAAATGGCAGAAGCCCTTAAAAGGCAGCAACATGACTGGGTTCAGCACGGTTTTGAGCGGTGGAAAAAGCACCTCGGCCGGTGTAGGGCCTCAAACGGGGGGACTTGAAGGTGACTGAAGTTTAAACATGCCAGAATAGACACACGGTTTTCAAGAAATACAACCTGGGTTTTCTGGGGCCCCCTCACGTGTGCATGCACAGACAGACAGACAGACAGAAAGCAAGGGATAACACAGTTTGCTGGAGTGGGGCTATCAGCCGCATGCCTCCTCTCTCAGCCCCCAACCACCGGAGGGGCTTCTGGGAGGACTGCCGTCTTCCCAGCTGGGCACGGGAGCAGAGGATGAGCCGCAAGACACTTCCTTAGTGGGACCCCGCAGAGCCGGCCTTCCTCTGCTCAGAAACCAGTGGCTGTTAAGGAGGCGTTCCCCGTGGACCAGGACCAGGAGCCAAGCTGTGGATGCCACGGCCAGTGGGAGGGGTTGGGGGAAGGAGGAGAGAGAAGGGGGCTGCGGGTGGGGGGACGTGGGTTCGGGTTATGCTCTAGGATGTGGCGTGGGGCTGTCACTCCCCGAGCGCTGTGCACTTAGTAGGCACCTGCTTGTATGCCTGGACCCTGTAGTTGGACGTCAGTCTCGTCATCCTACAAAAGGACTCCCGGAGGCAGGGTCTCAGGGCCGGAGACCCGCAGAATCACTCTGTCCAGTCCTCTGGCCATATAACTGGGGAGACCGCGCCCCAGAGGGAGCTCAGCCCCGAAGGCTGCCCACTGGCTGGGCCTCCAGCCATGGCCTGTGCCTCGCGTGTGATGGCTCACGAAGCCTGCTCGGGTGCCCTCTGACTGCGAGCTCCCCACGTCCCGAGGGGACTGGATTCGGAAGAGGGTGCTTCTTGGACCTCGGCACCTGGCCGGGCGCACACTCCGGCGGGGCTGCCCCCACTTCCCCGGTGGCCCCAGCCCTTCCCTGCGGCACCCGCCCAGGGCCCGGCTGACCAGGAACCCCGCCGTCTCCCAGGAGGAGCTCCGCCCTTCTCCAGCCTCAACCCTTTGCAGAGCCGGCAGGTGGAGGAGCCAGACCGGGGGGCTGAGTCCCAGCTCTGCCACGAGGGGCTGCGGGGCTCTGCCTTCCCTCAGGCTGGGCGGTGAAGGTGAGCCGCCAAGGCTAGCGCTGCCCCGAGGCAGGAATGTCAGGCGGGCCATCCGGTCCACGGGGCCTGGGGCCGGCCCGCTGCCTTCCCCTTTCCGGCCTCAGTGCTGCTGTGAGTCCCCTCCCACCCCTGCCACCCGCCACCCCAGACTCCTGCAGCCCAGGAATGAGGCTGGAGAGTGAGTGGGGGCAGAGACCGTGGTGTGGGAATCCGTCGGGTGTACCTGGCCCGGGCTTCTGCCTGGCCTGGACAGAGCTTCCCTGGGACTGCCCACCTGCCTGCAGCAGGGAGGGAAGGGACACTCAGGGGAGGCCCCTCTGTAGACAGCAGGGGGCCTCGCCCCGGTACGGGGAGATCCAGGAATGGGCCTGCCTACGTCCAGCGTCTTCTTTGGACCAGGGGCTCCCTTAACCCTGACCCCGAGTTACAAGGTTAGCCAGCGTAGCCCCATTTTACAGAAGAGAAAACAGAGGTGTGGAGATACTCAACCATCAGCTGGGGCTACACGCTGGGACGCGGGACATGTGGGTGCCTGGGTCCAGCGCTGCTGCCGCCTCTGCCTTCTGTGCCGCCCGCACAAGCTGCACCCCCTTCTCTGCAGCCTCAGTGGTCCAGAGGCCAAGATGGAGGCCAGGAGTGAACCTGTCAGTGCTTCCCAAGATCTGGTGCACATCCAAGTCCTTCGAGGGCTTGTTACTTACATGCAGATGGCTTGTTACGCACCCAGGGAGAGGCTGACGCTGCCGGTCCCGGGACCACACTTGGAGAGCCACTGGGCCCAAGGACCTCGGAGCCTTTTGAGCAGTGATGCTGAGTAGCTTCTCCCAAGTCCTGCTGAGTCTGCAGGCTAGCCCCGTGATCCATGAGCCATTGTCCCGGTGGCCCTGACAGAGATGAAGCCCTGCGAGTTTTCTGGCAAACCTGGAAGGAGGGCCAGGAGAGTTGAACCACAGTGGCTGAGGCAGGGGGGCTGGCTCTCAGCGCCGGTGGGCAGGGGACACGGAGCTTTGGGAATCTGTATTCCTGCCAAGAACTGGAGGGCAGGGCTGGGGCTGGAGTAGGGGGACGAGGCGACAGCGTCCTGAGCCCCTGCCCACCCCAGCTGGCTCTGCTCTGCCAGGCCGCCCTGACCGAGGGGCTGTGTCCTGGGAGCTGGCCCCCCTGGCCGCTGGTAAACAAAGTCTTTATTTCCCAGGCCGGTGGGGACACCTTTCAGGCCTTTATGATTAAGTGTCGCCGTGAAGGGCAGCTGCCGAATTCTGGCACTGGGTGCCGTCGGGCCCGTGACGGATGGCAGCAGCACGTCATCCCGGCGCAGCCCGCCCGTGAGCGATGGCGTCGTAGATCACCGAGACTGGGCTGGTCTTCCCTGCATGGCGGAGGCCACGGTTGGCAGGAAGCGTGGGCCCGGGTGGGGCGGGGTGGAGGGGCTCGCCAGGCCAGCCCTGGGGTCCTCCCTGAGCCTCTCAGGTACAGGCGAGGAGGCTGGGGTCAGCCCCCAGCCTCACCTGCCTGCCCCTCCTGTCTCCCACACTCCCACACCCACTCAGGGTGAAGTCTTCTCCTTTTCTGGTTCCTGCATCTCCCCACAGTGATGGTCCTGCTGCCTCTGCCCCGTGGCTCTGGTGTTCAGCTCTCTGTCATGGCTGCCATCCTCAGCCAGGCCATTGCCTCTGCCCTCTTTCCTGGTGCTCCTGTGGACGGCATGATCCTGCTGTCCCTGGAGGTGGTCTTGTGGCTTAGTCACCCGCAGGAAGCAGAAGTGACAGTGTGTCCGTCGTGGCCCCAGGGGTCACCTGGCTCCCACCCTCTTGCCTGCTCTGCCACCCTGGGAAGAGGGTGAGACGGGTGGACAGAACCGCTCCGGCCAAAACACACCAGCCAAGCTGGGCGCAGAGAAGGACACCCCAGCCTACAGCCGCCCCCGGGAGTGTGAGCCATAACAATCGACGGCAGGTCTTCTGCACCAGCAAACTCGGGGCTGCTTGTTGTGCAGCGAAAGCTAACGCATACACATGGTCTCCAAGCCCCACGGGCCAGGGGTCCTTCTGCCCTTCCCGTTTCACCCTGCCCTTCTCCTCTGCCCTTGCTGCTCTCCCCTGTCTCAGGACCGTGGCCCCCTGGAGAGCTCCTTCACGGTCACCCTCTTCCTGCCCACAGATCTCAGGATAACGCCACCTCCCCAGAGAGGCCATCCTTGACCACCCTGCCAAAAGCCAGCCTCACAGCCTGTTGTGTTCTCCACTTCAGTCTCTGCATAGGTGCTTCATGACAGGTAAAACAACTTGTTTTACTGGATTTTTTTGAGTCAGAGTCTCACTCCGTCACCCAGGCTGGAGTGCTGCGGCATGCTCACGCTCACCACAGCCTCAACCTCCGGGACCCAGGCCATCCTCCTGCCTCAGCCTCCCGAGTAGCTGGGACGACGGGCGCATGCCACCACACCCAGGCAATTCTTTCTCTCTCCTTTTTTGTTGCAGAGACAAGGTCTTGCTGTGTTGCTCAGGCTGGTCTCAAACTCCTGGGCTCAAGCAATCCTCCCGCCTTAGCCTCCCAAATGCTGGGACTGCAGGCATGAATCCCCGCATGTGGCCAACACCACGGCTGTGCACCCATCGGTGCTCCTGTTCCCCACTTTGTGTTTCCCTCTGTCCCTTCTCTGCCATGTCCCATAACAGCGAGGCCAAGTCTCGGGTCTCTCCATTCCCATGTCTGTCCCGAGCACTCAGCTCAGTGCCTGGAGACAGCGGGTGCCCGTGAGATCCGTGATGACTGAATGTGGGGAGTGTCTCCTGGTGTGCTCAGGACAGGGCGGGGACAGAGCCCAGCTCTCTGTGGCCTCCCACCCGCGCTGGCTTCCCACTGGCAAGGCCTTTGTGTGCACCTTCCTGCTGTGGAACAGATGGCGGCAGTTGCAGATGGGAGCACGCCAGACAAGGGGCCGTGGGGCGTCACTCCTCAAGGCAGGGTGGGGGCTGTCCCGGTGCTTACACCATGCCGGGCCCAGAAACAGGCTCTATAACTACTTAGGTTATAAGTCCCGAACTCAGGGCTTAGATGAACCTCCAGGGACCCATGACCCTCGGAAAGCACATTGCAGAGGTCACAGCCCCAGGAGGGGCTACTTCACAAGACAGGGTATGTGGAGCCCTTCTAGGCTTCCGAAAAGTTAATCAGGTCTCTTTCCTGCAGGCCTTTACAGAGCCTTTAATATGCTAATACACTCTAGGATTCCCAGAGGGGATTGAGAATGCCTAGTTCCCCAGCAGTCTTGACCAGGGGACCTTTTTGTCAGTGGCCATTTTGTGGAATTCCTGGTCTGCAGGACACTGGTCAGGAATAGGGTCAGACTACTGCCTCACGATCAAATCCAGCCTTCAAGTACTTTGCATTAGGCCCTTACAGAGTTTTAAAAGTCAACAACACGCCTGGCGTGGTGGCTCAAGCTGGTAATCCCAGCATTTTGGGAAGCCGGGGTGAGAGGGTTCTTTGAGCTCACAGGTTCAAGACCAGCCTGGGCAATATGGTGAGACCAGGTTTCTACAATTAATCAAAAAGATTAGCCTGGTGTGGTGGCATGCGCCTGTGGTTCCAGTTACTTGGAAAGCTGAGGTGGAAGGATCGCCTGAGTCCAGCAGATCGAGGCTGTGGTGGTCATGAGCGTGTCACTGCACCCCAGCCTGGCCAACAGAGTGAGACTCCAACTTAAAAAAAAAAAAAAATTCAATAACTCATATCAAACAAAACAAAACAAAACAAAGCAAACTTTCTAGCTTCTCTCAAAGATTGAAAAAGTGAGCTCACATTTTTGTATAGCAATAACCAGCCAGACGGAGCTGCCTCCTGCAGACAGGGCCTGTGCACCAGTCCCCACCACTCCCTACTGCCTTGCACTCTGTTCTCTTTGTGCATTGAGCTACCTTGTCTGGCCCCAAGCCTTCCAAGGTTGCCACCCGTGACCCAGCATGTCGTGTGTCCCCCATCCCCAGCAGGCTGTGCTTTGTCCTGGAGGTGAGTGTGGACATCTGTGTCTCCCTCCTGGCTGGCGCATTTCCTAGGGAGAGAAAGGAGGGCTCTGGAGAAGGGTCTCTGGGGCTGCCTGGGGATAGGAGCTGGCTCTGGTGACAGCCCCACACTGGGCAGGACAAAGGAAAGGAGAGATGAAAGAGGCAGCTCCATTTGTTTCTCAGGTCTTTGGGCAGTGGGGGGCTGGGGGGAGGTGGGGAAGGTGGGGGTGAGGGCTGGGCCGAGGCTGGCTGCTTCCCTCCCTTCTGGCCTGAGAAGCTGGAGCTGGGCACACCCGTGGGCCCGCTGCGGGAAGTCCCGGGAGGTCAGGAGCAGTGACTGCTGACCCAGGGCTGTGACCTCAGCCTGGGGGCGTGGGGCTGGCGTGAAACTGGGCACAGGGTCCAGGTCGAATTTCAGGATCTGCACAACCAGAGGCTCTAACTGGAGTGAGAATGTTATTACTATTGTGTGTGTGTGTGTGTGTGTTCCGAGTTGGGGGTCTCGCTCTGTCGCCCAGGCTGAAGTGCAGCAGCACGATAGCTCAGGACCTCAGACTCAACCTCCTGGGCTCAGGTTAAGTGACTCGGCCTCTCAGACAGTCGGGTCGTGTACGCCACCACGACCGGCTAACTTTTTGGATTTTTTGTAGAGACGAGGTCTCACTATGTTGCCCAGGTGGATCTCGAACTCTGGGCTCACGTGATCCTCCCGCCTGGGCCTCCCAAAGTGCTAGGATGACAGGCATGAGCCACCACGCCTGCCCGGAATCCCATTGTTCCGGGCAGCAGGACCAGAGCTGTCATTCCGAATGCCTCCTAGGTGCTACACGTGGTGTGAAGCCTTTCAAGTGCGAGACTGGCGGCTGGCTCTCAAAGTGTGGCCCTGGACGGCCGCTTCCCACGTCAGAAATGCCGCCTCTGGAATTCTGAGGCGCTCTGAAGGTGGCTCGGTCTAGTTCACGTATCCTCTCTGTGGGCCCGATAGAGCGATGGCCTTGATTCATTTTTATTTCTTTAGAGGCAGGGTCTCACTCTGTCGCCCAGGCCGGAGTGCAGCGGCACAATCATAGCTCACTGCAGCCTCCAACTCCAGGGTTCAAGTGGGAGCCAGGCTTATTTAAAAAAAAATTGCAGAGACGAGGTCTGCTGTGTGGCCCAGGCTGGTCTTGGACTCCTGGCCCCCGGCAATCCTCCTGCCTCGGCCTCTCAAAGTGCTGGGTGACAGGGGTGAGCCACCTCGCCCACTGGGGCTGCCTCGAGTCAGGCGCTGTCCGCCTTATCTGCAGCCCGCGATGATGCCCGTTGCACAGGTGAGGGTCGTCAGCAAGGCAAGCTGGCTGGCCCCGTCCTCATGGGGCCAGGGGCGGAGGAGGGCTCCTTCTCCAGGAGGCCTGGCCCCGAGTCTGCTTCTTGGACCCAGGACCTGGCTCTGCCTGCCGAGGGGGCTGTGACTGCCACCACCGGGAATCCCCCGCGCCTCCCCTCCTGGTCTAAGCCAGCCACTCGCCGCTGAGGTGTGCCCCGGCCCCGGTGCCACACCGCACCGGCCGCCAAGCCGCCCCTGGGTGTTCCTCCACCCCTTCCCGCGTCTGAGGAGTCAGCCCCGCCCTTCCCTCCACCGGCAGCCTCGTAGGCTCCCAAGTCGCTTTTGCTCTGTGGCCTTCCCTGCCCTCCCCAAAGCCATCACTTTTCCTAGACAGCCTCCTAACCAGGCTGAGGCCTCACGCCCTCCCGGAAGCCTGCACAGGGGCCCCTCGGGCTGCCTCAGGCCCAATGCGCCCATGCCTCCCAGCCATGGACTCCGTGGCCCGGCCCTGGGGATCCCGCACCCTCCCCCCGGTGCCCTCGTGCCCGCAGCAGACCCCCGGGCCGTGTCCAGGGTGAGCACGGCCTCCCTGTATGAGCCACTGCCGTCCTGGCCCCCGGGCCGTGTGCTCCTGCCCTGTGTGGGGCTTAGGCCACGGGGCAGCCGTGGTGGGGCGGGGACCCTGCGAGGCTGGCGGCGGCTGGCTGCAGGGTGAGCTGCCTTTTCCAGGCCCCGTGGGGCGTCCAGGCCTCCCGCTGTCCGCCCGGCCGCCAAGGCAAACACCGGGCTCCTCCCTCCAGGGCTGTGGAAACTGGGGAGGAGCACACAGGATCCCTGTGCCGGCCCTTGGCCCCCCACCTGGCCTTGGGAAGGGCTGCTGGAGCTGGGCGGCTCAGGCTGCCGAGGTCACAGGGCTTTGGCTTCTTGGGACGTTGCTTGTCCTGGCCTGTCCCCCAGCACGTGGGAAAGAGGAGGGGTCTTTGAGGGGAGCCCGCGAGCCCTACGTGCCAACCCCTTTCCGGCCTGGGCAGCAGGCATGTGGAAGCAGAAATTCTGGACACACTGAGCGACTGGAGACCATCAGACCAAGATCATTCTGCCAGCGGGGAAACTGAGGCCCAGAGATGGAGAGGAACTCACCTGCGGTCCCAGGGCTGTTTGGCTACGAGGCTGGGATGCTGATAGCCAACAGTTCTTGTGTTCGCCACGTGCTGGGGCTCCTTCTGAGGGCTTTACACTTGTCAGTTCATTTAGTCCTCACCGCAGCCGGAAGAGACCGACACGTGTTGGTATCCTGTTTGACAGGTGCCACAACGGAGGCACGGAGGGGTTGAGCCACTTGCCGAAGGTCATGTAGCTAGCCAGCAGTAGGTCCAGGGTCTGCTCCCTGACAGCCTGGCCCTCAAGTCAGGGCTTCTGCCAGTTGTCCCTGACTCCTGCCCAGGGTCCCTTCCAGCTTAGTCTTCCTGGTCCTCTCTGGCCTTGGGATCTTCATCTGTCCATCGAGGGCAAGAATCCCTCCCCTCCCAGGCTCACAAGGCTGCTCAGGAGAGCCAGGGAGACCTCGTAAAGGAGAGCACCTTGCAAGCTGTGAAGCGCTGTGCACCAGGTGAGCGTGGGTGTCACCTCACATCTGCGGACCCGGGAAAGGATGCTTTTTAGGGTGTCATCGTCACACTTCCCTAGGGCTCTGCTGCTGTCAGACTCTCCTGGGGGTGACCCTGAGACACCCCAGGAGCGGGCCCACGTTCCAGCTCCTGAATCCTTCCCAACCCTGTGTGCCGGCTGGTGGGATGGTGCCCCTCCACAGTGGCCGGAGAGAGCCCGGGGAGGGTCTGTGGAGAAAGAAGCTGTCCAGGCACTCGGGAGGTGCAGATCCGCGGCGGGGGAGCTGTGGGGCTGAGGGGCGGGGGACGCCGGCAGGATGGGTGGGTGAGTTGCCTGCTGGGGACCACGGTGCCGTGGGGGAGGGACGGCGAGTTTAAGGGCCCCGAGGGGAGCTCTGGTGTCAGTGCAGTGGCTGCGGGGTCAGGGGTCCCAGGCCCTGTGTGACAAAAAGCGTGACCCTGGGAAGCACCCATGTGCAGGGAACATCCCACCCCAGGGCCTTTTATAACCCCAGTCTTGAGTCTCCAGGCTTTTGCTGGAGGAAGACCCTCCTCCTGTGGCCTTTCAAGTCTGCTGAGCTGCTTCCTCCCAAGTACATGGAACTGGGCTCTGAGGGTTCATCAGCAGAGGTAGGCTTCAAACATCTAGCTTTATAGTGTCTTATTTTTGGATTCAGGGTCTCAATGTGCTGCCCAGGCTGGGTTCTTGGCAGTGGCATGCTTGTGGCTCATGGCGGCCTGGACCTCCTGGGTTCAGCGATGCCCTTCCACCTCAGCCCCCTGAGTAGCTGGCTGGTATGCCTGGCTGGTGTTTTCCTTTTCTTTTTTGTGGAGATGAGGTCTCTCTGGGTTGCCCAGGCTGGTCTCGAACTCCTGGACTCAAGTGATCCTCCTACTTTGGCCCCGCAAAGCAGAAACATCTAATTGTGAAATGAAATCCTGATCGCGGGCTTCACACAGCGGAAGGGACGGGGACTCAAGTGTTTCCCGGTGTTGGGAAGGGAAAGGGGGGACTGCAGGGGTTTGGGGTCCGTTGTGGACACCTGTGAGAGAAGCAGACAGATGGCCCCATCGCCCGGGCAGGGCAGAGGCCCAGCACACAGCCTTGGCTTTAAACCCAGCGCCCACCATCCTCCAGGAGTTGGCTATCGGGGCCAAGAGTTCAAAGCTTCTCAGGCTGCCCAGCCCAGAGAGGCCCCGCCACCGCACTCCTCAGACTCAGTCTGCATAAGGGGCTCCCCGCCTTTCAGAAGGGAAAGCATGTCTCTGACCCGCCTTTGAAGGGGCGGCCCGAGGCCCTGGCCAAAGTGCCCCCAAGGGAGGGTGCGTGGAGGAACCTGCAGGCTGGGTGCTGGGTGGGTGCTGGGTGGCGCCAGGCGTTTGCTCGTGGACTTGCCCATATGTTCCCCGGGCCTCAGTTTACCTCCGCCTTGCCGCTTGAGCCGCGTCATGGCTCGGGGTTACTCTGCCAGCCAGCCTCCTTCCAAGTCAAGGTCCCTCTCTGCTGGCCTCACGGCCCCTGCATCCCCTCTCACGCCCTCCAGCCACAAGCACGCATGCCCACCCTCCCGCTGCCCTGGTGGGTCGTCCCAACCCCAGGATGCTGGAGTGAGGGGCCCAGTCTGAACCAAGAAACCAAGGTTCAGAGAGGTGTGGACAGTTGCCCAAGGTCACCCAGCCCGATGGCCGAGGCGGGACTCGCACGGGGATCTCCTTTCCACGCCTGCTCCCCTCTTGCAAATGGCCAGAAAAACAAAGAAAAGAAAGAAAAGTTCCCAGCTTTTGTTCATTATCCATCACCCTCCCTCCCAGCTTCCAGTTTCGGGCTAGAACCCAACCAGTCAGCCAAAGCCATCAGAATAAATTCATACACACAGCCCCCCCCGACTCTTGGCGAAACCTCCGCCTCCGTTCCTTCCAGAAGGCCCGGGGGTGCTTTCTGGCACATCTGCAGGCGGTGGGGGCCCCGCCGGGGAGGCCGCGCTGCCCTCCGACTCTTTGTGGCCGACTTGAAGGGGAGTGTTTCTGAGGCCGGCTGCCTCGGAGGCCCCGTGCCCCCTGCCGCCGCCCCCTCCCCTGGCAGGGCCCAGGGGGGCGCAGGCCCTTGTCAATGCATCTTAGCAATCGGAATGTGCCCTCTGACCCTGCCTGCGCCTCCCCGCGAGTTTCAGAGAAGGTTCTTTTTTCCGAAGCCCCTGCCCCTCGGCCCTCTGGAAACAAATGCAGCTTGATTCTGTCTGTGTGTGGTTCGCAAAGCTGATGTTTGGGGGTTGCTTAAAAAAAGGAGTCCTCTGGACCTCTGCAGCACCACGAGGACTTTTATGCTGGGCTGGGAGGACCCAGCGGGCGCTGCAAATGCCTTGTCTGGGAGAGGAAGAGGCATCGGGCCCATGGGGGGGGAGGCGCAGGCGGAGCCCCCACCA
>NW_007248490.1:268478-288822 GCF_000164805.1 Carlito syrichta
GAGGGCCCAGCTTGGGCTTCTCTCGCCCGGTCGCCGCAAGATGGGGTGGGGGTTCCCGGGGCCTCAGAAATCAGGACTGCGTTCTCTAGAGCACGCCGGGGACCTGGAGGGGCCGTCGAGATGAGGAGGAGGGGCGGGGTGGCCTGAGCAGCTCTCTCCGGGAGGCAAAGCCGCCAGCCTCTCCTGGTGTCTCTCCACTCCGCTGGACCGGAAGGTTCTCGGAGCAGGGAAGGAGCCTTTCAGCCTGCCTCGTCACCCCTGCGACAAGTCTGTCCGGAGACCCAGCCGTCGCAGGGGATTGTCCTGAGTCCACCCTTTGGAGCGAGCCTGTCTGAAGCCCGACGTGAAAGTGCCTCCGGCCAGAGTCCCGCCTTCACAATGTGCCCACCCTGAGCCCTGAGGTTCAGAGGGCCCCCGTGTGGAGCGCCACGCTTTGCCGCGAGGCCGACCCGGTCCCCCTTCGCAGTGTGTCTCTCTCAAGTCCCGCCTTCACAAGTGGTTGTCCGAGTCCTGCCCATTGAGGTGTGTCGGTCCTGAGCCCCACCCTTCGCGGGGTCTGCTCTGGGTCCCGCTGGCAAACACGCGTGTCCTGAGTCTCACCCTTCACGTGCGTTTGTCCTGAGTTCCCCGCTCCACAGTCCGTCTGTCCTGAGCCCCACCCGTCTCAGGCTCTTGTTCTGAGCCCCACCTTCTCACAGCGTCCGTCCCGGGTCCCACTCTTGCAGCGCGTCTGTCTTGAGCCCCCGCGTCACAAGTGCTTGTCCAGCGTTCATTCCGTGTCACGTGTTCTTGTCCTGAGTCCCGCCCGAGTTCCGCCCATACGCGTGTGTCAGCCTGAGTCCCACCCTCCACAGCACGTCTGTCCTGTCCGGAGTCGTCTCCTGGGTCTGCCCTCAGTCCTCCGAGTCTGTCTGGCGTCCCACCCCTCACATGTGGTTGTGCTGTGTCTCACCCTTCACCACGTGTCTTTCTTGAGTCTGACCCCTCACGTCGTGCCTGTCCTGAGCGCCCCCTTCCCGTGTGCTTGTCTCGAGTCCGCCTCTCACTGCGTGTCTGTCCCGAGTCCCCCCCAGAGAGCACGCCGCTGCTGCCGACACGGCCAGAGGGCAGGGCTGCGAGGCCTTGGTCCCCCTCCTCCTGGCCCAAGGCGGCTCCCTGAGGCATCGGCCCCCTGGGGTCCTTAATGACAAGGCAGGCTCCCTACCGCTCGGTTCTAGATCAGGGCTTGCCATACTTTTTTCTCTAAACAAACTTTCTGAGGGCCTCTCAATAGTCAACCTTCTAGACTTTGTGGTCTGTGTTGCAGCTACTCAAGTGTGCCGCCATGACACAAAAGGGGTCTCAGCCATTGCGGAAACAAACGAACGTGGCTGGGCTCCGATACAACTTTGTCTTCAAAAGCAGGCAGTAGTCTGGGCTGGGCCCATGGAGAGCTGTGGTTTGCCAGCCTCTGGCGTGGATTCTTGCGCAAAGCTCTTTGGGGTTTCTGTGCCATGGGTCCCAAATGAGGTGTTAAAAATGTCAGAGGGCCGAGGTGAGTGGTTGCCAGCTTTGGGGTCAGGTGGGCCTAGAGGGTATTCCTTTCTCTGAAGAGTAGCTGCTGTGTGACCTTGGGCCAGCCACCTCCCCTCTGTGGCCCCCAGTTCCTGCCTTTGTAAAGTCCAGACAGCTGTAGTGCCTATTCCTCGTTGTTGGGACGTCAACTTTGCAATGTCTGTGCATGGTGACCCGTCAGCAATGACCAGTCATTACTGTCATTTATTTATTTATTTTTTAGAGACAGGGTCTTACTTTGCTGTCCAGGCTGGAGTGCAGTGGCATGATTTCTTTAATTGCTTAATTTATTTATTATAAAGATGCGGGGTACAATTCAGGGTTAGGTATACAAACATTGGTCATGCAGGCACCCTTGTGGATGAGTTATGTCCCTCCCTCCCTTAGCAGTTTCCCTCAACTGCCAATCCCACCCCACCCCCGTCAGTTTCCCATTACTGCCAAATGCTTTCTTATAGCATTATAATTGTTCAAGGTCACCTTATGAGTTAGAACATATGGAACTCAAGTTCTTTGTTTCTGAGATAAATCACTGAGTATGATCAACTCCAAATCCATACAATCCATGCAAAGTGCATATATTTGTCCTTCTTTATGGCCACATAATATTCCATCGTGTATATGTACCACATTTTTTAAATCCAGTCCCGCTTCGATGGGCAACACGATTGGTTCATAAACAAGTGGGACCTCATCAAATTAATGAGCTTCTGCAAAGCAGTGGCATGATTATAGCTCACTGCATAGACCTCCTGGGCTCCAGCAATCCTCCTGCCTCAACCTCCCGATTAGCTGGACCTACAGGTGTGCCCCACCATGCTCCGCTATTTTAAAATTTTTTTTGTAGAGACAAGGACTTGCTAGGTTGCCTAGGCTGATCGGAACTCCTGGGCTCAAGTGATCCTCCCACCTTGGCCTCCCAAAGCACAGAGATTGCAGGCATGAGCCACTATGCCAAGACGTTGTTTGCATCGGAAGTAGAATGGCAGCCCCTCAGGTCCACGTGACTCACAGCAGGCAGGTCCGGTGCTTTGGCTTCTCCCCTAGGGTTCAACTCCCTTCTCTGACCCTAAATTGCTGGGTGACTCTGGGCAAACGCTTCCCCTTCCTGATACTCAGACTCTCATCTCTATAGTGGGACGGATGGAGCCGACTCTCGGGTCTCTGCACACAGAAGGGGCTCCCTCCTCCTCCCCCGCAGCCCGGCTTCATAGGCCCACGGAAGCTCCGCCCCCACACTGTCCAGGTGGAGCTCTGGCTTCCTCCCACCTGCCAGTCTGCTCCTCCCTGTCTTCCCCTCCTTCCCAGTGGCCAGTCGCCTCCCTGGGGCTTGTCCCGAGTCCGCCCCCTCCCGTCCACCCACATCCCATCTGTGCTGACCGGCTGCAGTTGGCAAATGTGGCTGCCACCAGGGCCCCCTTGTGCCTCCCCCCTCATGGGCCCAAGCTGCTCCTCCCGACACAAGGCGGGTCTCTTGCCCTCACCCTGGGTCTCAGCTACGTGACTCACGGCAGCCCACAGAATGTGGTTGAAGTGACGCCACCGCTTCTGGGCTCAGGCCCCCAGAGGCCTGGCTGCTTCCAGGGTCCGCCTGTGCTGCCCCGAGCCCCAAGGGAGCCCAGGCTAAACTGTGGGAGTCAGGCTGCCGAGGGCCGAGGTGTCCAAGGTTTGGGCGTGTGGGTGCATGACCGGGGACGTTCCCGCCCACCCCAGCCCCCACACAGTGTGGCCGCAGGAGCGGGTCCCTGCGACACTCCATGGAGCAGAGATGCACTGCCCTGCTGAGCCTGCTGGGCTTCTGACCCAGGGTCCCAAGCAGCACAGGGTCGTTGTTTCGAGCCACTGGGCTTGGGCGGTTTGTCAGCACAGTCAGCACCAGGCACACCCCCCACCAGCACGTCCCAGCAAAGGCCCTTCTGCGATTCCTCCAGAACCTGCCCTCCGCCCCATGCCCCAGACACCTACACTTGTCCGCCATGTTGTCACACGGCCTTTCCCCGGTCCCTCTGCTTCCTTTGGTGCCTTCCCAATGGTTCTCCTTAGGCCCCGGGAGCTTTTAGAGCAGACCTCAGGCCGGTGGAAACGTTCCTCCTTGCATGCTGAGCAGATTCTGTCCCGCCCAGCCTCCAAGGGGTCCTGCCCAGCCTCCCGCCAGCTAGCGCTCTGCATCAGCCTCACCAGTCCAGCCGCATGCCCACTGCCCGGGCCTCCCTCACCCTCCTTCTCTTCCTTGGAAGCACTCATCTCCTTCCCTCCTCAGGGCTGCTGTCCCAAGCTGTCTCCTCTGAGGGGTCTTGGCACCCTCCAGCTGGCTCCTTTGGTCACCCATCTCTCCATTTGGGGGTGCTGGGGGAGGGGCGTCCACCCTCAGGGCTGCCTTCTCCCTGCAGCTGGTTTTCTGGGCAGAGCTGTCCCCAGCCCTCCCTCCAGAGCCAGTCCAGTTCTGCAGCTTTGAGAGCCCCAGGCTGCCGCTGGCAGCAGCAAAAGCTGAGATCCCCAGGCTGGTTTCCAAATGGGTGTTTTCTGAGCGGGGGGTCGACACCCGCTTTCCTCCACCTGCCCCCCAGGGGCAGGCCTGGGCCTCTGTGGTGAGCTGGGGTCCCGCCGCCTGCGAGGCCCCCAGAAGACACGTCTGGCTTCCCATGCCGGGGCTGGGCCCCTTCCTGAAGTGAGGCTTGACTCCTCAGAGGCCCAGCCCACCCTGCCAGCCGGACGCCCACGCGTGGGCTGGTGCTCGCCCCCTGACCCAACGGCCACTCTTGGGCTCTGTGAACACTTGTTCACCAGGTGGCCGCCCGCCCGTGACCTGTGTCCAGCTGCACAGCAGCTCTCAGTGTCGTTCCCTCTCTGAGACTCGGCCTCTCAGCTATAAAAGGGGCACAAAGCCAGCACCGAGCACTCGTGGCCGGGGTGCTGAGCGGAGGTGAGGATGGCCGAGGGTGGCGCCGCGTGGGTCCTGAGCGCTCCTCAAATACCAGCAGTACGCCGTGAGTTTGGGTCCGACAGCCATGCTGGGCCACGATGCGGTCCTGCGGCTCCCCAGAGGGGCAGACAGACGCCAGGTATCAAGGCGGGAGCGTGGTGTCCCCAACGTGTGGGTGGGAGACAGGTCCAGAGGAGGGCGGTGGCTCGCCCGGGGCCAAGGCGGGAGGGAAGGGAACAGAGACTGGACTCAGGACTGTGCGCTCAGACCCATTCTCGCTGACCCGCCCAGGCCCACTCACTCACCTCGCTTCCTGCCTCAGTCTCAGGCATTCAGTGAGCACCTGCTGTGTACGAGGCCCGTGACAGCCGCCAGGAGCACAGCTCTTGCCCAGAGGGCTGCAGAATGACCTTTGTGGCCCCTTCCCCTGTGACAGACACAAAGATCAATATTCCGTGACTGCGTTGTTCTCTGTACTGGATTGAATTCCTATCTCCCCCGATTTTAAAGAGAAGGAAACATGTCTGTGGGTCCCTGAGGACAGCCGGGGCCCAAGTACCATGGCTCTGTGCCTGGTGGAGAGGAAGGCCCCACCAACCCGACACAGACTGAAGAACCCATGGATGAAGCTCCGGTGACAACCGTGAGGA
Source organism: Carlito syrichta (assembly GCF_000164805.1). Classification (NCBI taxonomy): domain Eukaryota; kingdom Metazoa; phylum Chordata; class Mammalia; order Primates; family Tarsiidae; genus Carlito; species Carlito syrichta. The sequence goes on from NW_007248490.1 coordinate 273,606, forward strand.
GTTCCTCGAGGGACGGGTTCTGGGAGTGGTAAGGATTTGCAGCTGAGGTTAGGCCCGCCTTGGGAACTCAGGAAGGGTCAGGAAGAAACTGGTGACGGGTGGGGAAGGAGTGTCGAGGGCTAAAGAAGCAGCAGGTGCAAAGGCCCTGCGGCAGAAGCAGAGGGCACAAAGCACAGAAGGTGGAGCTGAGTCAAGGTGGGGGAGGCCTTGGGGCTGAAGCAGGGGGCGCTGTGATCCCCCTCCATCTCTGGCATGACCGGCACAGGGTCTGTGGTGGGTTGGATGGGGGCCCCCAAAAAGGCAAGTCCACATCCAAACCCCTGGAACCCGTGAATTGACCTTATTCAGAAAAAGAATGTCTGCTGATGTAATTAAGCGAGATATCGAAGTAAGATCATCCAGGTTCCCCAGGTGTGTGCTAAAGCCAATAAACGTTTCTCCTTGTAAGGGACACACAGGGGAGAAACAGACAAGAGAAGGCTGTGCAAAGACAGAGGCTGAGGCCGGAGGGATGTGGCCACAAGCCAAGGGATGCTGGGCGCCCCCAGAAGCTGGAAGAGGTAGGAAGGAGCCTCCAGAGGAAGCCTGGCCCTGCTGACATTTTGATTTCCGACTTCTGGTCTCCTGGACCTGAGAGGATAATATCTGCTGTTTTTATGCCCCCAGGGTGTGATGATTTGTTTTGGCAGCTCAGCCCCATCCAGCAGGAGAGGGTCACCAGGCCACCCAGAGTGGGCCGGGCTGTCCAGGAGCCAGAGGCAGCTCCACACAGAGGAGGTACGGGGTTTGAGGGGTGAGTCCCCTGGGCTTTCTGAGACCCAAACTGAGACCCAGAGAGGGGATTCTAGGCCCAGGCTGCAGCCCACCGTGGTGGGTCCGAGAGCAGGCCCCAAGGCTCCGGGATCCCTGGTGACAGCCGCCTCACAGCTGCCTGCATGCCTACCGGCCCGCCGGCTCATCTGGACACCTCCTGGTGCTGGCCTTGGCCTCCAGCAGGGTGGACGTGGAGTGGGAGGAGCCACTCAAGGCCAAAGCCAGCCCTGGACACCCGCCCTGGACACCCTCTGCCAGCCGGGGCCCTGCTGGGAGCGTAGACACTGGGTTTCAGCCTGGGGCACGATTTCGCTCCAGGGTTCCAGGTGGACGCTGGCTGAGGACAAAGGCCTTGGCAGACACCGGGCAGGACGGCGGGGGAAGGCTGACACTTGGCCGCAGCTGGCGTCTGCCTGCGGGGTTGGGAGCGGTGCCTCGGGTGGGTTCCCACCTGTGCAGCCAGGGTGAGGAGCCGAGTGCTGCAGAGACGCCCCCTGCAGGGTGCCTGGCCCGGGGCAGGCCTGGATGGACAGGCGGGCGCCGCCCTGCTGCCGGGCCATGGATGGCCGCATGCGCTGGTACCACGGTCACCACCTCCACGGTCGTCACCGCCATCCACAGCTATCCCTCTCCTGTTCCTACCTCCGTGGTTACTTTCGTCACTGCTACGGCCTCCACGTCTCTTCCTCCACTGCTCCTACGACCACTGTGACGGCTCTCGTGCTTCCGGTTGTTATTTTCGGGCGGCCCCCTGCTGTGCCTCCCCCCCGCCCCCCAGCCCCGGCAGAGAGGAAAACCCATGTCCACCAAGTTCTGGATACAGACCCCTGCTTAGCTCACAGTGTGCTGTGTGACCCTGGCCCACGAATGGCCCTTTCTGAACTTTTCTCTAAACCTGTTTTTCTGGACTGGTGTCGAACAAGCACCGGAACCGGAGGAAGCTGTGAAAACATCCCACGTGCCCTTCCCCGCGTGTCCCGCCACGGCAACAGCGCGTATCACTGCCGCCCAATCTCAGAACCAGGAAATGAACGCTGGGCCCCTGCTGCTCCCTAGACTGCAGGCTCGCGGCCTCTTCACTTTGCATGAACTCACTGTGTGGGGTGGTGTTCTGTGCCCCTTGATGCCACACACAGATTCCCGTAACCGCCCTCGTGATCAAGACCAGGTCCGGCTCCTCACCCTTCAGGGCTGTGCCACCCCGCCCTGTCCCCGTTCCCAGGCATCGCCTCCTCTGTTTGGAGTCTCTGCAGCTGTGTGGTGCGGATGGCCTCGTGGCAGCCTCTCCGTGGGAGTACTGGCTCGTTATCGGCTTGGAACTTTCCCGTCCTGACGCGTGACTCTGCCAGGGCAGCTCCTGGCAGATGGGTGTGGGTCGCTCTCTCTGAACGTTTGATTTCCCCTGGAGAAAGCCCAGAAGTCATGACCCCACACGAGGACGGCGTCCACGGTGCTTCCTCTCTGTCTACCAAACAGCATGGCTGCCGTGCCGATGGGGAAACCGAGGCCCGGCAGGGGTCTTGAGCCACACGGCCAGGGAGCCCATGCGGTTCGCTTGCTGCTGGCCCAGGCCCAAGCCTCCTGTCAGCCCAGAGAACACAAACAGCCTGGCCAGGTGGCGGGTCTGCCAGCAGCCCTCCTACCCTTCTCATTCCTCTGGCGGCATCTGGCTTCCGGGCTTCCCAGGCATGGGGTGGGGGCCCCTCCCTGTTCCGATGTGCTCTGCCCCCCACTCCCGGCCCCCCACCGATGCTGGTGGAAAAGCGGATGCCACGGTGTATTTGGAGAGCGCTGGCAGGTAGGCCCGGCCCCGTCCAGGTGACTGGGGCCGCCAGCCCCATGCACAGACCGGCCCCTCGGACCTGGGGCGCAGGGTAGCCGAGCAGACGCATGTGTCAATAAACACCACCGTCGGAGAGCTGCCCACGCCCGGCTGGAATTAAGAGCTTATTCATAACTCTCTCCAGCCACCAAAACACACTTTGGAGGAGGCTAATGTCAACAGGGCCGGCTGACCTGACCCCTCGGGGCGCGTGGCCCTGCCCGGCCCTGCCGCTCAGGGGGAGAGTCAGCACCCCCCACCCCCTGGACCACCCCCAACGGCACCCACTTAGGGAAATAATCAGATCATCTCCAAGGTCCAGGAGGGGCCTGCACATGTGGGGCCTGGGTGGTGACGGACGGGCCGTGGAGGGGCCGTCGCCCGCAGTGGCGAGCCGAGGAATCTGGATCCTATTCCAAGCACAGCGGGAAGCCGCAAGAGGGCTTTAATGGGGGGATGATGGGAGATGATTTATGTCTGTGGAAATCCGACTCTGGCTGCTGTGTGGGGGATGGACCGCAAGGGCGGGGGTGGAAGCCAGGACGCTTCTGGGGTGCCCGAGGGAGAGGGGACCACGGGCCGGGAAGGGGGCAGCTGAGACGGAGGGGGGGTCAGCCCCACGATGGAGTGATTTCAACAGGAGGCGGCGATGACAGCGGTGGGCAGGCCCTCTCGGGAGTGTGGATGCGGGAATCCTGCCTGGGCCAGTGGTGGCATGGACCTCCAGGGGCGGTGTGATGGGACGCTGGCCACACACCTTGGGCCTTCAGGGGGCCCAGCATTGGATGGACCTCGAGCCTCTCAGAGATGGGACTTAGTCCCAGCAGCAGATGAGGGCAGGCCTGAGGGACCCCCATGTTAGGCAGTGGGGTCCCTGGCCTAGAAGGCTCTGGCGAGGAGCCCAGGAGAGAAGGAGCTGTCCACAGTGCCCGGCACGGCTGAGAACCTAGTGAGGTGCAGTTCAGAGAGCCCTGGAGGAATTCAGCAGTATGGCAGGTGTTGGTGGTCCCCAAACCAGAGCATGTTCTGAGGGGTGGGAAGACCACTAGCACCACAGCCCCAGCAGCAGAGCCCAGAAGCAGACCATGGAAGCGTCATACACAACAAGATGCATTCCCAGTCGGTGGAGAGGGGGTGGCCATCTGAGGTGATGCTGGGGGATATGGCCAGCACACACACTGTGGCAGACTGTCTCAGAATGGCCCCCACGATGCCCCCCTTCGGGCGCTCCTGCCCTTGTGTGATCCCTGCCACCCTGTGGGGGCACGGCCTGTGACTTGCTTCTATCCAGTAGATTATGGCAGAGGGATGTGACACCACTCTCTGGTTATGTCTCATCCTACGATCTCTCCATCTCTCTCTCCCTCTCTCTCCTTGATCTCTTTATCCCTGTTGCTGGCTTTGAAGAAACAAGCTTCCATGAATCCTACAGCTGCAAGGAAAGGAATACTGCTAACAATCTGAGAGGCTTGAAAGCAACTCCTTCCCCAGTCAAGCTTCTGATGAGAACCCAGCCCTAGCCAACTCCTTGAGTTTAGCATTGTGACACCCCAAGAAGAGGCTCCAGTTAGGCTGTGTCCAGACTCCCGATGCATTAAAGATCTAAATACAAAAAAGAAAGTTTTAAGAGTTCTAGATGGAAATAGGATCTCTTCATAACCCTGGGTTAGGGAAGAGTTTTTAATGCTAGCACAAACCCCATAAACCCTAAAGAAAAAGACTGACATGTTTGATTAACTTAAGATCGAAACCTTCTTTTCAGCCAAACTCATTATAAGTTAAACGATAAAGCAGGACTAGAAAAGGTGTCTGAATACTTATACTAACGAAGGATTGAGTCCATAATATATAAAGAGCTCCGGTAAAGCAGTAAGATGCTAACCACCCAGTAAACACACGGGCAATGAGCATGACCAGACAGTTCTCAAAAGAAAAGAAACTCAAATGGCCAGCAGCCATGGAAGACGTTCAACCTCACCAGGAAACAAGGAGTACAAGTGGAAACAATCACAAGACAGAAATTTTAAAACTAGAGACTACCAAGTGTGGACACGCTGGGGGTGGGGGGAAGCAGGGCCTTGTATCTGCTGCTGATGGGAGTGTAAATGGGCACGGCCATGTTGGAAAGCCATCGGGGAGCATCGAGGGAAGGTGAAGCCATGCGGCCTGACCCAGGGACCATATTTCTTGGTGAACAGCCTCTGGAAATGCTGACCTGCTGCCTAAGGGGACATGTTCGAAGATGCTCCCTGCAGCTTTGTTGGTAGCAGGAATTCCTCAGTAGAAGGATGGCAAGTAACCCAGGTCTGCTCTTACAGTAGAATATTACACACTGGTGAAAATGAGCCATGCTGCATTAATTGGGAAAACAAGGCTTAACAAAAACAAAAGGAAAAAAGAAAGCAACAGAATGATGTAGAAAGCTTGTAAAGTATGAACGTGTGAAAAATGACTCTCTCTTGCTCACGGGCCCAGGCACATCCAGTACGTGCACAAACACACACTCAGAGAAGATGACTAGCAGCTGTAAGACAGCCATTCACTCTGCCAAGGGAAAGGGGGAGTGGATCTGCAAGGTTTTGTTTCTTTAAAAAGTCCTGAAACAAGGCTGGGCATGGCCACTCAAGCCTGCAATCCGGAAATGTGGGAGGCCAAGGTGGGAGGACTGCTGTCGCCCAAGGGTTTGAAACCAGCCTGGACAATATAGCGAGACCTCATCTCTACAAGAAAAATTTAAAAACTGGCTGGGTGTGGTGGCATGTGCCTGGAGGCTGAGGCAGAAGGATTGCCTGAGCTCAGCCTAGGAGGCCGAGGCTGTGGTGAGCCATGATCGTGCCATTGCACTCCAACCTGGGTGACAAGAATGAGATCCTGACTCAAAAAAAGGGGGGGAAAAAGTCCTGAAACAGATACAACAGAATGTAAACATTTGACAATGCCTGTGGGAGGTGGATCGCAGGGGTCTGCTGTGTCATTCTCTAGAGTTGAGTGGCTCCATGTGGTAGCTGCTAGCCACATACGGTTGCTTAAATGTAGATGTAAATTCATTAGAAGTGAATAAAATAAAAAACTTGGCTCCCCAGTTGCGCCAGCTGCATTAGAAGAGCTCAGTCGCTGCGTGCAGCTGGTGGCTCCCAGCCCGGAAGGCGCAGATACAGCACGTTTCCATAGAAAGTCCTTTTGGATGCTGCTGTTCTAGAAGGTTCCACATACTTTTGTGATTTCGTAGTGATTTTGGAGAAGCAGGAGTTGGGAGGCGAGCGGAGGCGGAAGGGAAGGAGCAACGTTCTTCCGGAGAAGGAGGAAGGGAGGGAGGAAGAGGGCAGAGTGGCTGGGGACAGGGAGGAGGGGGGACTAGGCGCCCAGCGAGGTGCCTGTCACGGTGGGAGCCAGCTCTGAGTGCTGACAGGATAGATCAGCAGAGGGAGGCTGAGGCTGAGGAGTCGGGCAGACAGAAGGCACGCGACCCGGCCGGGAAGGGCCCCAGGGGAAGACGGGCCTTCAGAGCCCCCGAGGCCCCTACCTGGGCCCCTCTCTGGTGACTCCAGCCCTCATCCTTCCAGGCTCTTGCGGGTGAGATAAATAAGGCCTGCCACGCCTGTCACAGACATTTGAAAAACATATTAATCACTTTAATAAATATTAGTTCAGAGCCGCAATAAGCAGTCTCTAGAATCTCCTCTCTGTGGCCGTATTACAATGAAAAATTCGCTCATATGGGCGCCTAATTGATTGTGTTTGAGTCACTTCCTTTGTGACAGTCAGCGTTTGAGGCAGCATCACTCAGAGTCAGAACCAGCGTCTCCCAACCTCTGGAATGCCTCCTCCTCCTTCGCTGCAGGGCCGCGCTTTGGGGGGAATATTCTCCAAATAAAGCAGAAGGTAGAACCCACAGGCGGTGGGTCTAGAGTCAGTGGCTCCCCGTGGTGGTGACTGGCCATGAACGGCTGCTTCAGTTCAGGTGTACATTCATGAACGGGTAAACAAAATGAAAACCTTGGTTCCCCAGTGGCACCCGCCGCATTTTAAGAGCCCAATAGCCGCCTGTAGCTGGTGGCTCCAGGACCAGACAGTGCAGATATAGGAACGTTTCCATCGAAAGTTCTTTTGGATGCTGCTGTTCTAGAAGGTTCCCTGTGCTTTTGAGATTTCATAATGATTTTGGAGAAGCAGGAGTTGGGAGGCACGCAGAGGAGGCAGGGAGGGAGAAGGTGGGTTCCTGCCCTGTGAGCGATGGTGTTTCAGGGTGTGGGCCAGCGCGGGGTTTCCGTAGGGACCAGGCAGTGAATAATCCGCTGTGCAGACCACGGGGGCTTCGTGACAACCTCTCAGCTCAGTTCTCAGACAAGAAGCCTGGACAGTGTGTTGGGAGAGTGCATGCCTGGGACACTGCACTGATGGGTGCTGAAGTATGAATTGGACAGCATGTACATGTGTCCTGACTTCTTCTTTTGATTTTCCCCCAACCATTTAGAAAACGGCTCTCAACGTACAAGGAGGAGCTGATACCAATCCTATTGAAAGTATTCCAGGCAATTGAGAAAGACAGAATTCTCCCCAAATCATTTTACGAAGCAAACATCACCCTGATACCCAAACCGGATAAAGATCCAACAGAAAAAGAGAACTACAGGCCAATATCCTTGATGAACATAGATGCAAAAAATCCTCAACAGGATTCTAGCAAATCGGATCCAAAACACATCTCAAAAATCATCCACCATGACCAAGTAGGCTTCATCCTCAGGATGCAGGGCTGGTTGAACACTCACAGGACCATAAATGTCATTAAATACATCAACAGATGTAAAAACAAGAATCACATGATTATCTCATTGGATGAGGAAAAAGCTTTTGACAAAATTCAGCATCCCTTTTTGATAAAAACCCTTAAACACCTAGGTATAAAAGGAACATACCTCAAAATAGTAAGTACCATCTACGAAAAACTCATAGCTAACATATTGCTAAGTGGACAGAAACTGGAAACATTTCCCCTGAATACTGGAACAAGACAAGTTTGTTCCCTCTCACCCCTCTTGTTCAACATTATGTTGGAAGTCCTAATTAGGGCAATTAGACAAGAAAAGGAAATCAGGGCTATCCAAATAGGAAAAGAGCAAGTCAATTTATCCCTCTTTGCTGATGATATGATCCTATACCTCGAAAACCCAAGAGAATTTGTCAAAAACCTCCTTGCGTTGATAAAAGACTTTGGCAAAGTCTCAGGGTACAAAATCAACGTGCAAAAGATAATTGATTTTTATACATCAACAACACACAGGCAGAGAACCAAATAAAAAGCACAAACCCATTCACAATAGTCCCCCAAAAAGAAATACCTTGACGTTTTAGAGAACCTAAAGACCTTTACAACAAAAACTACAAAACACTGCTCAAAGAAATCCAAGGAGATACTAACAAATGGAAAAATATTCCATGCTCATAGATAGGAAGAATCAACATTGTTAAGATGTCCATCCTACCAAAGGCAATTTACAGATTCAACGCAATACCCATTAAATTACCAACATCATTCTTCTCAGACCTGGAAATGACAACACAGAAATTCATATGGAAACATAAAAGACCACGAATAGCCAAAACAATTCTTAGCAAAAGAAACAAACCAGGAGGTATCACACTTCCAGACTTCAAACTTTACTATAAGGCTACAGTAATCAAAACAGCCTGGTATTGGTACAAGAATAGGCATATGGACCAATGGAACAGAATAGAGATTCTGGAAGCAAAACTTCAATTTCAACTCATCTTCAACAACCACTGGGGAGAGGAGAACCTATTTAGTAAATAGTACTGGGAAAACTGACTGACCACATGCAGAAGATTGAGACAGGACCCCTACCTATCACCATACACAAAAATTAACTCTAAATGGATCAAAGACCTAAACGTAAAACCTCAAACTATAAGAACCTTAGAAAATGCAGGAGACAACCTTAAGGAAATTGGAACTGGCAACCAATTCCTGATCAAAACCCCAAGTACCCACGCCATTGTGAGATAAGACACACAAGTGGGACTTCATTAAACCGAAAAGCTTCTGCAAAGCAAAAGAAACCATCAAGAGAGTGGGGAGATAGCCCAAAGAATGGGAAAAAAATATTTGCCAAATGGATATCTGACAAAGGTTTAACATCCAGGATCTACAAGGAACTCAAATGTGCCAAAAAGAAAACAAACAACCCCATTAAAACATGGGCAAAAGACATGAATAGACACTTCTCAAAAGAAGATATACGGGCAGCCAACAGACACGTGAAAAAGTGCTCAGCCTCACTCATCATCAGAGAAATGCAAATCAAAACCACATTGAGATACCACCTAACCTCAGTAAGAATGGCCATCGTTAATAAGACAAACAACAACAGATGCTGGTGAGGATGCAGAGAAAAAGGAACACTTCTGCACTGCAGGTGGGAATGCAAACTAGTGCAATCTCTTTGGAAAACAGTGTGGTGATTTCTGAAAGAACTAGACACTGACCTTCCATATGACCCAGCAATTCCCCTACTGGGAATCTACCTGGAAGAACTCAAATCATTCTACAAAATAACTACCTGTACACGCATGTTTATTGCAGCACTATTCACAATAGCAAAAACATGGAACCAACAGTGCTGCCCATTGAAACTGGACTGGATTAAAAAAAGTATATATGCACAATGGAATATTATGTGGCTATAAAGAAGGACAAACACATGGACTTTGCAGCAACTTGGATGGAATTAGAGTTTTATAATACTGAGCGATCTCTCACAGAAACAAAGAACTGAATACCACATGTTCTCACTCATAAGTGGACCCTGAACATTTACCATAATACTATAAGAAAGGGATTGGCAGTAGCGGGATACTGCCAGGGATCGGGGAGGGGACATCAATAAAGGTAACTGATCTCAAATCAGGCCAAGCGAGGACCAAAGGGAGGCCCAACTTTACCTGTATGATGACCACTTGTATACCTAATCCTGAGTTGTAAAATAAAGATAAAATTTAAAAGTATTAGCTTATAAAAAATGGCTCTCACTGGCAGCATGTGGCCACATGTAAAAGGGCCACGCACTGGGCCTGGCCCACGGGCCATTGTGTGGGGACCCTTGCTCCTGTGAGTTTGCTTTCCTTTTTTCAAAAGACAAAACTTGTCCGTGTTCAGGTTTTCCAGTGTGCGATGTGGGTGGCAATGGTGCCCTTGATGCAGACAGGGAGGGCTGGAAAGGGAAGGGGCATATGTGCAAACCAAGAAGCAGATGCAGGAGCGGTCCCCCAGTGGGGGAGGGGCATGGCAGCAGGCTTCAGGGGCTGGAAAGGCCCTCCACGTCTTGGTCTGGGTGCTGGGTCCAGGCGGTGTCGATGTGAAATCCAGCGAGCTGGCTTCTGGCGACACGTGCACCTCCCACAAGGACATTTGGCTTCAGGGGGAAGGGGAGAGGATGGAAGGGCTGGTGCCAGCCTGTGTTGGTGAGGTCATGAGCACACGGCCTCCCGGACATGCTGGGGACAGGGAGTGGGAGGGGGTCTCCCATGGAAGACCGCCGTAGGAGCCAGTTTGCTTGTGTTTGACATATGCAAAAACAAGACCCAACGATGCTACTGGCAAAAATGTACCCACAGCATGCCCTCATACGCGTATGCCTCATACGCGTATGCCAAGGCATGTGCAGACACCTGGGAGACCAGCTAAAGAGGGGACAGGCCTCCAGAGACGGCACACCTCGCAGTCCCTGAAGAGAACCAGAAGACTGTCTCTGTGCAGATGTGGAATGATCTCCCTTGCGCCCTGCAATGAAAAAAGGACTGGACACAGAAAGCCGCCATTTGTATGTGAAAAAGAAACACACACACGTACATGCATGCATTTCTTTCTTTGAGTTGGGGTCTCACTCGGTTGCCCAGGTCGCCGTGGCATGCTCATGGCGACCGCAGCCTTGACCTCCCGGGCTTAGGCGCTCCTCCCGCCTCCGCCTCCCAAGTCGCTGGGACTACAGGTGCATGTGCCTATGCCCGGCAAATTTTTTGGATTTTTTTTTGGGGGGTGGGGGGATCTCGCTTTGCTGCCCAGGCTGGTCTCAAACTCCTGGGTTCAAGCCATCTTCCCAACCTCCGCCTCCCAAAGTCCTGGAATGACAGGCATGTGCCACTGCGCTTGGCATACCTGTTCATATAGAAGTATAGAGAACTTTCTGGAAAGGCACACCAGTGGCATGGACATGGCGTCGGGGCTTGGGGTGGGAGGATGAAGCCACCCCTGTGGGGCTGCCTCAGTCTTTTTAGGCCTGTGCCCGGGGACTTTGCCGTCAAGGGCGAAAGACTAGTTGAGCCCGTTGGGGTGTGCTGAATGCTGAGCCCCCAATACTGTCCAGCCCCTGATGAGCCCTCTGGCCCGTCCCAGGGGCCCCTGGAGAACCCAGAGAGCCCAGCAGCTCTGCAGACCCAGCCTGCCCCTTGCTGGTCCCAGGAGCACAGCAAGGCCGATTGTGAGCACAAACAGTGGCAGGACAAAGGCGCCTTTGTGCTCCACCCTGCCCAGCAGAGCCCCCAGACGGCCTCTCCAGTTACAGCCCTCGAGGGCTTTCCCACTCAGTGCTGGAGCAGGTACTTGCCTCTTCCAGGATCACCTGTCAGGTGCGGGGGAGGGTCCCCTTCCGGCAGGAGTTGCTGCAGGCTCCAAAGCCAGCCCCACTGGGGACAGGTGGGCAGCCCTGGCTGAGCTGGAAGCCGAGTGGCCTGGGCAAGCAGCTTTGGGCTCCGAGGCTCGGTTTCCTCATCTGGAAGATGGGGTGGTGTTCGTGCCCACACGCCCCATAGGCAGGTTGTGGTGAGGAGCCAGAAGGGAAGTGGGAGACACTCCTGCTGGGAGACTCTGCCGAGGGCTGGGGGGGCTTTCTCGGGGTGGCATGGCCGGGCCTTGCTGGCTGCCAAGTCTGAGAGGCCAGGAGGAGGCGGGCCTGTGAGAGACTTGCGATGTGCGTGGGTTCCAGGCACGATAGACAGCACCTTGGACAATGGGGGAGAGTGGGAAGAGAAGAAGGTGCAGACTTTGGAAAACAGCCTGGCAGCTCCTCTGATGACGAAACCGAGAGTTGCCTTGCGCCCCAGCCATTCTGCTCCCAAGCGTCCACCCGGGAGAAGTGGAAACCCGTGGCCACACACACGCTTACACATGAATGCTCACGGCAGCCCTGTTCATGGCAGCTAGAAGATGGAAGCAACCCGAGGGCCCCTCCACTGATGAATGGATGGATAGCCCGAGGTCTCTCCAGCCGAGGGACTCGTGTTCAGCCTTAAAGAGGAGGGAGCCCCGACACAGGCTACAGCACGGATGGCCCTTGAAGAGGCTGTTCCAAGTGAAAGAAGTCGGACGCAAACGATCACGCACTACTTGACTCCATTCATGGGAAACATCCAGGCCAGGCGCATGCCTGTCATCCCAGCGCTTTGGGAGGCCTAGGATGGAGGATTGCTGGAGCCCAGGAGTTCGAGACCAGCCTGGGCAACATAGTGAGACCTCATCTCTACAACAGATCAAAAAATTAGCCGGCTGTAGTGATGTGCAGCTGTAGTTCCAGCTACTCGGGAGTCTGAGGAAGAAGGAGCCCTGAGCCCAGAGTCTGTGGTTGCGATGAGCAGTGCTTGTGCCACTGCCTCATCCAGGACCAAAAGAGCAAGACCCCGACCCAAAAAGCAATAAAATCCAGCCTGGGAAATCCATAGGGACAGGAGTTCAGAGGCCCAGGGCGGTGGGGGAGGATGCGGGTAACTGCCAAGAGGTGCTGGTGTTCTTGGTGGGCTGGTGTCTCAAACTGGCGGGAGGTGGTGGCTCCCATCTGTGATTAGATTCACAGCGATGGAGTTGCGTGCCTTCGCGTGCCTTCGAAGGCCGAGTTAGAGGGTATGTGAGTTATAGCTCCGCAAAGTTGTTTATAAAAACACTTACAAAGCTGCTATCTAAAAATAACCCTTGGGAAGAGGCTCCAGGCAGAGCCAAGCCCCGAGGAGTGGGAGCAGAAGGAAAGGCCTGAGGGCCCTGCCACAGCTCGGAGGGCAGGCAGGGGTGAGGGCCCATGGGCAGCTCTGGATGTGGGGGCAGCCCAGGCTGGGATGGCAGAGGGCGGTGCATCCAGACGTGTCACACCGGAGGTCCTGGGTCTGGCGGGACTCAGCCCCGGCCTCCCATCTGGGGGCTCCTTGCCTCCCTGGATGCTTCAGCAAGGACCTCCAGCCCCAGCGGCAGCCCCTTCCCCTCCCCAACTGCCCCAGGCCCGCCACTATCTTTGCTCACCACTGTCTCAACAGGCGCCTTCCAAATGGCCCTCCAAGGGCAGCACCAGCCCTGCACCCACGTGGTGGAGCGAGTCCAGACACCCTTGCTTGCAGCACGTACCTGTGCCGGCCCTGCTGTGAGCCTGCCACGCCTGCTCCCAGCCCCCCCTCTGGCCCTCCTCAGGGTTGGCCTGCCGTCTAAGGCAAGGGGAGGCCTTACTGAATCGCCTGCCTGCCTCCCTGAGGGCAGAGGCTCCGCTGGTGGGGCCGGCGGCCACCACAGCCGCAGAATGCTCAGGGCCCCGAAGATGTGGAGTGGAAGGGAGGCCGGCCCAGAGTCCCAGGGGGCCTGATGGCGAATGAGGGCCCGAGGGGCCTGGGGTGGGGGAAGCCCTGAGCACTCACAGGGCACTGGGCCTGGTCCCCAACGCCCCGCACGCGTTCTCTAGCTGCATCTTCACGTTGGCCCTGTGGGGGGGACGGTCCTGTCCCTACATCACCGGTGAGGAAGCTGAGGCCAGCAGGAAGTGGAGTTTGCACCCCAGGATCTGAACCCGGGGCCTGGGCTCCTCCGCGGTGGGTCTCTTGGATTCCCAGGCCACGGACCTGGATGAGGAGCCCCGAGGCGTTTCCCCAGGCAGGGCCTGCAGCCTCACGTGTGATGGGGACAGCACGCATGTCTGCAGGTAACGCGGGGACCACAGGGAGCTGGGTGAGGGCAGGGTCTGCGGAGGTCCCGCGGTGGCCGTCCCTCGTGTGACTGTAAGGGGCGCTGCTGGTCCCCTACCCCCCCACCCCCACTCCCATGGGAGTTGAGGATGAGCCCCCAGCTCCCTCTCCCCTTGGGTGGGCCCTGCCTGGCATGGTTCTTGCGGGTTCCCAGAGACCAGTGGGAGGAGCCCCGGGTGCCCTCGTCTCCAGGCGCCCACACGCTGCCCCGTCAGGAAGGGGCTACTCCTTTAAAACAAGAACCCAAGATTTTCCCCCGTAGTTCCTGTCACTCCGTCCCTACCCCATCGGGGCAGGGAGCAGTCTGCATTTATCTCCTGGAGGAGGGAACGGTACCTTTGAAAAATCAGATCCTTGGGCTGGGCACGGTGGCTCATGTCTGTAATCCCAGCACTTTGGGAGGTCGAGGCAGAAGGATCACTTGAGGCCAGGAGTTCAGTACCAGCCTGGAAAACATAGTGAGACTCTGTCGCTACAAAAATTTTGTTTTAAAAATTAGCTGGGCATGGTGGTGCATGCCTGCAGTCCCAGCTACTTGGGAGACCGAGATGGGAGGCTCGCCTGAGCCCAGGAGGTCAAAGCTGCAGTGAGCAGTGATTCACTACAGCCTGGGTGAGAGTGAGACCCTGACTCCAAAAAAAAAAAAAGGAAATACCAAAGCCTTGAATATAAATAATGGGCTGGGAAGATGGGAAGGCCTGGTGATCACTGACCTCACCCTCATCCCCAGGGGCTCCCAGGGGGACAGTCAGCAGGGAGGCACACAGAAGGAGGCTGCGGTCAGGCATCCATGAAGTCGGGCCAGCGGCAGGTGGGGCCAGCACCCAAGAACCCAGCGAGCGGGGCTTCGGTCCTGCAAGTTCAGTTACAGGAAATGAGCGTTCTGTCCTGCATACTTGAGTCTGGGCCAAGAGATTCCTGCCATTATTCAGAGAGGCTTGTTTTTCTGACTCACTCACCGAGGGCTCCCTCACCCGCGCCCCCAGCCTCCTGCTCCCAGAGGCTCCCACCTGGCCCTGAGTCACCTGGCCCTTCCAGCCTGGAGGTCCCGGGGTGTTTTCCAGTGGAGTCCAGACCAGCCCGTCTGGGGAAGAGACACCTGGGGGAGCACCTGGCTTGGGGGTGGTGTCACCTGCAGACGGGAAGAGGATCAGGGAGAGGGCTGGACAGGTCCAGGAAGTAGCCGGGCAGCCACAGACAGGTGGGGTTGGGACAGGGGAGGTGCTCTCTGCAGGGTCCTATGCCATCACCCTGCTGTGGGACCCTGGGGCGGCCACAGCCCCTGTGTGTAGAGCCAAGGGCTGGAGCCTGGTCTTGTCCCTCGTTCTGAGTGTTCTGATGCTGGTGCAGCTGGGCTTCCAGCGTCATCAAGGGTCCTCGTTTTTCTCTTGGTCCATCCCTCCCCCTCCCCTCTTTCCGTCCCTTCCAACTCCACGGCTAGCCTTGCACAGTGCACTGAGGGTGCCCCATCCCCAGGCCCGGCCCCCATCCGACCCCCGCCCGGCAGGAGACAGACCCTGGCCAGCTGGGACACGGGAACCGTGGCGCGCTACCAGGGCGGCGGCCGCT
>NW_007248490.1:289664-292525 GCF_000164805.1 Carlito syrichta
GAGTGCGAAGCAGATCAAAATGACATCGGCTGCAGCCCCAGCTGCCTCTTGTCACTTCTGCCAGGGGCCCCATTTTGGGCAGCGTCTGCTGCAAGTTCAAGTGGCTTCTTTTTTAACATTAATGGTGAAAATGTACGACTGATGCATTCAAGTGCCTCTTGAGGACAGCCTCGGAGGAGGACCTTGGGGTCAACAGCCCTGGCGTCCTGACGAGGGCCGTGTGCGCCCGCGCCCAGGGTGGTGGTGGTCTGGAATCTGCCAGTCCGCCAGCATTATGGCGAGCCTTGTCCTCCTGATAAGAGTTCTCTTTCTCTGCTGTTTCGCATTTCCTGGTTGCTAAAATACCCAGTGAGATGTCCCCAGATGAGCCCTTTTAGATGGAAGTGTCCTCTTGGCGGTCTTGGTTAAACACGTTCTGGAGGTGAATCCAGACCCAACTATCTGTGTTTCTTTCCCTTCCTGCCTTTCTCCTCCTCATCTCCCCTGGTCCATCGGGACCTGAATAAGCCCATGATGTGCACTGACCACCCGGCCCTCGTGAACATCCCCGAGGAACCAAACGAGCAGGACTTGTCTTTGCTTTCAAGAAGCTGCCGGTCTCCAGGCAAGAGAGATGAAACGTCCTCCCTCCCTTGATTCCTGGTGGGGGAACGCTCCCAGGCAGATGCCCGGAGGTGGAGTTGGGAAGGGGAAGGCGCCCCAGGCAGAGGGCACAGCACAGGCAGTGGCAGAGCGTGGAGTCGTCTACGTTCCTGAACTGTAGTAGTTTGGTTGTTCCTAGGGGAGTTGTAGAGGATGAGACAGGGGACATGGCCAGGGCTTGTGGTAGAGGGAGGGCACGTGGGTGGTCTAGAGCCAAAAGAGCACTGCAACAGAAGTCCAGAGACACAGTCCAGACTCTATCACTATTGAGTCACGGGTCCTCTCTGAGCCTCGGTCTCTTCCTCTGTGAAAACAGAGTCTTGCTCTACTGGCCTTTGAGATGCTTTCTGACTCACACATCGATGTAGTTCTGTGATGGTCTTTCCCTTGTCTTCCCCAGAATTCCTCCCCAGCTCCGCAGTCCTGCGAAGGCCTTGACATCCCAGATACCACCAGGCCCAGAGATCAATGGCTCTTCCTGTTCTTGGTGGGTGTATTTATCACAGCTTTGAGGGGCTGCTTCTGGGGGTCATTGCATGCCACCTAATTGATTTTGATTTTATTTTTGCAGCCACGGTGTAATTATGAAAGCCTGAGCAATTATCAAGACACAACTCCAAGTATTCCATTATTAAAATACCCCATGGTCTCTTATTAATTCATTAGATATCTTTGGAATATATCACTCAATAATTAATGTGCAGGCGTGAATCTGGGGAAGGTGGCCACTTGGAGTCACATGGCAACCATGGGAAGCAACGGGAGCTGGGAGACTGGGGAGGTGGGAGTTGGGAGAATGGGAATGCGAGCACAGACAGGTGCTCAGGGAGGGCTGATGGCCTGCCGTTAATTCAGTAAACACATACCACCGGCCTACTACATGCTAGAAACGCCGAGGAACTTAGCAGTCAAACCCTAACAATTGCAAAGCAGCTCCTGAGGTTTTCTTTTATCTGTCTGTCCAGTCATCGCCCATCTGTCTACCCTTCCATACGGCCATACAGCAGCCTACTTACCCACCCACCCATCCGTCCGTCTCTCCTTTCTATTTGCTCATCCGTCCATCCACTCCGCTACCCACCCACCTGTCCATCCATCCATCCATCCACCCATCCACCCACCTGTCCACCCAGCCACCCATTGCGCATCCAATCCATCCAACCATCTGTCCATCCATTCGTCCAGCCATTTGTCTATCCATTCACTCATCCATCCAATTACCCATCCACCCACCAATCCATTTATCCATTTGTCTATCCATCCATCCATCCATCCACCTACCCACCCATCTACCCATCTATCCATCCATCCATCCATCCATCCATCCTTCCATCCATCCATCCATCCACCCACCCACCAATCCATTTACCCATTCGTCTATCCATCCGTCCATCCATCCATCCATCCACCTAGCCAACCACCCATCCACCCATCTGTCTGTCCATCCATCCACCCATTCATTCACCCATCCAGCCACCTGCCTGTCTGCCTTTCCATTCACCCATACACCTTTCCATCTATCTGTTCACTCATCCATCCATCTACCTACCCACCTACCCACCCATCTACCCATCCATCCATCCATCCATCCATCCTTCCATCCATCCGTCCGTCCACCCACCAGTCCATTTACCCATTCGTCTGTCCGTCTGTCCATCCATCCATCCAGCCAGCCAGCCCGTCAACCACCCACCCACCTATCTGTATGTCCATCCATCCACCCATCCATCCATCCATCCATCTGTCCACCCACCAATCCATTTACCCATTCGTCTATCCATCTGTCCATCCATCCATCCAACCACCCATCCACCCACCTGCCTGCCTGTCTGCCTTTCCATTCACCCATACACCTTTCCATCTATCTCTTCACCCATCCATCCATCTACCCACCCACCTACCCACTCACCTACCCATCTGTCCATCCACCTTTTCATCCATCCATCCATCCACCCACCAATCCTTTTACCCATTTGTCTATTCATCCGTCCATCTCTCCATCCGTCCATCCAACCACCCACCCACCCTTCCATCCGTCCGTCCATCCACTCACTCATCCATCCGTCCACCCATCCACCCATCCACCTTCTCATCCACCCCACCCATCTACCTATTCATCCGTCCATCCATCCACCTACCCACTCATCTACCCATCCATTTATCCATCCATCCATCCCAACATATTTCCATCCATCCACCCACCCAGCCTTACATCCATC
>NW_007248490.1:292632-294167 GCF_000164805.1 Carlito syrichta
GTCCATCCTTCCATCCGTCCATCACCCATCCACCCACTTACTGAGAACTTTCTACGTCCCAAGCATGGGAAGTATACTGAGGAACAAACTGTGCCTCTGCTCTCAGCAAGCTCACCACCCATGTGGGAGCAGCCATGCAGACCAGTGCTTGCCGGAGTGCAAGGTGTGCTTCGATGGGGAGGGCCGGGGCTGTGGGACCCCAGGAGGAGCCTGACTGTGCTTCGAGGGAGGGAGGTGGTTGCAGAAGAAGAGCTGCTTGGTGGAGCAGAAGGTGGGGAGGTGAGGTCCACGGGAGCTGCCCAGACTCGGGGGTGTCTGGGGCCTGGGAACAAGGCTGGTGAGCCCAGAGGACTCGGACGAGGTGGCCTTGTCGTAGATTCATTTTGAGAATGGCGGGTGTTCAGCAGAGAGCGAAATGCTCAGACTTATGCTCTAGAAAGGCTTCTCCTGGAGGCTGAGAAGCTGGGGAGAAGGCTGTGCAGGCATCTGTGTGAGCCGTCGTGGTGGGCCTTGATGGATGGATGGATGGACAGATGGGCAGGTGGGTGGATGGATGGATGGACAAATGGGTAGATGGGAGGACAGAGAAGGAGCAGGACTGGAGGGACATGCGAAGGTGGCATCCTGGCTCTAGGGTGCAGGGGCTCCAACGGACAGCTTGGTCTAGCCCAGCAAGCCTTTCCAGAGTGCCTGTGATCCAGGCATTGTGCAGAGAACCAGTGGCCCCCAACCTGGTCACTCACGCAGCAGCCTCGTGTGTGCAGAGCTCTAGCTCCAGACAGTCTGGAGGGCAAGAGTGCCAAGTGCTGGGGGGCAAGGCGGGCACAGAGATTGAGGAGGTTGGCAGAGGTCATATCATTGAGGGTCTCAATCGCCAGGCAGAGGAGGTTAGATGCTTCTTCCCTGGGAGCCGAGGGAGGATTTGTAGCTAGAAGGTGGCATGACTGGAGCTCAGATTAAGGGAGTTAGATGGTTCTGGCTGCCACCCTGTGGATGGACTGGAAGGGGTAAGTGCTGATCCAATGGGCATCTCCTAAAAGCTTGGCTCCCTCTCCTGCTTGCTGTGTGACCTCGGCCATGTGACCCAACCTCTCTGTGCCTCTGAAAATGAGGACCCTAATAGTTCTTCCCCCAGGAGGGTTAGATGAAGCCACACAGAAGAAGTGCTTGGCACAGAGTCCAGCGCTTAGCAGCTGGTGCTGCCACCTTGGGCGTGGCAATGACTTTGACTTCCCTGGACTCAGTTTCCTCACCTGTAAACTGCCCCAAGGGCTGTCGGGCGGAATGGTTTGCCACACGCCGCACCCCGCCCGCGACTGGCTGGCACGCCGCGGCAATCGCAGGGCCGCTGCAAAACGAGCACTCCGGCCTCTGGCTCAAAAACAGCAGAGAGTGGGTTCAGGCCGGACCGAGCGGGCCCCTCCGTGTCCGCCTGACGGGCGGGCAAAGGCGAAACTCCAGGCCGGGGAACAGCTTGCACCCGAGGCTCCTGGGGCAGACAGTCCGAACGGGGATTGCCCCCAGCGTCAGAGCCG
>NW_007248490.1:294187-298184 GCF_000164805.1 Carlito syrichta
GCCTTCCCTGTCCGCTCTCAAAAGTTTTTGCACAGCGTGTTTTAAGTGTGTGTCTCGTAAAAGAAAAATGCCAGACCCAAATCGATTGGAAAACTGTGCTGGGGCGGAGAGGGCCGAGCCGAGCTCTCGGCGGAGCCGGGCGCTCCGGGCCTTGGAAGGCCAGGGTCTCCCGCCACCGAAATTTGAAAAGTACAGAGGCCTGGGGAAAATGCTTTCCCCAGCCCACGGGGGCGTTTTCTGTCCGGCGTCGTTTTCGGAAGCAGGGGCTGAGACGACCGCGGGCCTGGTGGGGTTTGCAGGGGCGGGAGAGGGGTCTCGTGTCAGCGAGAAGGGGATCTCCCTGCCCGGAAGCTGGCTGGTCGCGGGCTGGGTGGCAGCGGGCCAGTGACCTGCCCTCTCTGGGCCTCAGCGCTCCGCCTGCGGGAGGGTCTGGAAGAGGCTAATGGTCAGGCATCTGTTCGTGATGCGGCCCTCACCCCGCCTGCCCAGCCCGCCCAGGCCGGCGAGCGCCTCCCCACTGGGAAGGCGGAACGGGGCAGGAAGCGTGGGGCTTGCCGGCGCGGCGCCGGGGTGCACGGCGGTGTCCGGCCTCTGTGCGTCCCTGCGGGCCTGAGCGCCGCTGGCTCGCCCACGACCGCCACCCCAGCTCTCGTGGGGAGCCGAGACCTGGGGTCGGGGGCGCTCACCTGCAGAGGCTGGCCAGGCCGCATGGGCGCGGGAGACCCTCGTGGGTGGGGACAGGCCAGGGGTCCCCAGGCCTCGGCATCCGGAGTGCTCTCCCAGCAGAGGGTCCAGTCGCTCTGGCTGTCCTCATGTCTCCCTCTTGGGGCAGGTCACAGCACCAGCCAGGGAGGGTTGCCTGGAGGACGCCATGATGAAGGGTCCTCACTCTTGCGCCCACCACCGTGGGCAGGAGCTGTGCACGCCCGGGCACAGCAGGCTCCTAGCACCAGCGGCCAGCGTGGGGTTCTCCGTTTCCAGATGGGGGACTGGGTCTTGGAGGGGGACGGCCACCTGAACAGGCTCACACACCTCTTGAGCAGCAGAGTTTGGATTCGAACCCAGGGCCGCGTGGTCCTCAAGCCTGACTTCTTCCCCGGTGCCCTCTGGAAGCAGCCAAGACTTCGATGCCGGCAGGCCCGCCACCTTCGGCCTCGAGGGGGCTGGGCGTGGGTGCTGTGACCCCATGCGTGGCCCTGGAAACTGAGGCACAGAGGGCGAAGGTGCTTTCTCTAAGCCACGTGGCTGGCAAGAGGGGATCCGTGGGCCAGTGTGAGTTGTCTGCCTTTTAGAGATGTCATCAACTTCCCCTCCCGGGGATCAGGCCAGCTTGCAGGCTAGACTTGGGAGAAGGCTCTGGAAGGTGGAAATTGAGCTGGATGACTTCAGCGGGCCCCCAGGACTCCCCTACGGGGGTCTGAAGCGTTGGGTGAGGGTGGGGATTCAGGCCCTGGGCGTGGACCCTGTCCTGGGCGCCGTGTCCTCCCGCTTGACGGAGTCTCCAGTGTGGGATGGACACGGACAGGGACGTCTCGCAGGCTGGGGTCAGAGCACTGTGCGTTCCCCTTCAGAGCACAGAGCATGCTCATGTGTGTGCGTGTGCACCCACATGTGTGCCTGCGCATGTCTGCGTGTGTGTGCCTGTGTATGTGTGCTTCTGTGTGCCCACGTGTGAAAACCACCCCACTTTGCCACATGGGCTTTGTGGGATCTCAGATCTCCGTGGACCGAAGGACCCAGCAACTCCTGGGGCCGGGCTGGACTGCGTGGACACTGGTTAAGAGCCGGAATTGCCTGGTTGGGGTCCTGGCGTCACCCCTTTCTGCCAGGGAGGTGTGGCTCCAGTGCGGCCACCCTGACCGGCCGCTCCTCGCCGGTGAGGTGGGGCGTCTGGTGCACGCCTGCCGGCTACTGGGCGGCCTCGAGGACATCTGTCTGCGGGGCCGCTCCCTCCCTTGAAGACAGTTGCCCCTGCAGGCCCCGGGAGAGGAAGCTGAACTTTCAGTTTTACTTATTGAAGAAGGAGAAGGGGAAAGGACGGAGAAACAGAGGCAGAGAGGGCAAGATGGACAGATGCCCGTGCCAATGTACATACGTAGACACGTCCATCTGCAACTGTCTGTCATCTATCGATCATCTATCTATTTATCATCTATCTCTATCGTATTTCTGTCTATCACAACTAGCTATCATAGCTATTATATCTGTCTCCGTCTATCTATTATCTATCTACCAGTCATATCGATCTATTATCTGTCATAGCTATCTCTCTGCCAATCTATTATCTCTATCTCAGTCTCACCCTACACTCTATCATCTATCTATCGCCATCCGATAATCTATCCCTCTATCATCTATCTAGCTAGCTATCTAGAGAGTGAAAGAAACAGCGACATGAGAGACGGGAGGAAGTGCACCTGTTCCTGATGGCCCATGGTGTGCCCTGCTGGACAGTGGCCTGCACTGGGCTTCCAGGAGCCAGCTGGGCGACCCTGGAGGGGCTCAGTCCTTCTCTGCCCTGGGCCCCCTCGTTGCCGCCTCTCCCACACAGCATGTGCTGGGGAGAGGGTGGGAGAGGCCCTGGCCCTCGACGCCGGGCCTCCTGAGTGCTGTGGTGGGCTCCTCCTTGCTGGGTCCGGGCCCTCCCAAGAGAATTCTGTGGTAGGTGGGCCCGGGTTGCCTTGGGAGACCACCCTCCAAGTAATGGAGGCAGAGACACTGAGCTGCCAGCCCCAGGTCTGTTTTCTCCCTCTCAGTTTTTGGCTGGGCACATGACCTTCCACAACAAAGACTATATTTCTTGGCTTCCCCTGCAGCTAGGTGTAGCCAGGTGACTAAATGTTGGTCAGTGAAATGCAAGCCAGGTGATGAAGAACAGGTCAAATAAACCTTTCAAGCACAGCTGCTGGGCACCGCTTTGCCTCTTCCTCCTGGTTGCCTTCCTGATGGCTGGAATGTTAGCATGATCGCTGGTGCTCAGGCAGCTACTGTGTGCCATGAGGAAGAAAGTTCCATCTACAGCAGTGCCTCTGGGATTCTGCGACATGAGTGTGAAATAACTTTTTATACTATTGAAGCCACTGGTATTTGGCTTTCTTCTCAGTCAAACTTAATCCTAATGGATAAGATAGGAAGAAGGTGTATATCCTATCTGGTCTTCCTTTCTAGAATAAGGAAATTCAAGCTGCTCAGAGCTGACAGAAACATGAGGCAGCCTAGGTATTTTGCAGTGGCTAGTGGAGCCAGAAAACGCTAGCAGTCACATTAATAATACTGCCTGGATAACAACAGAGCCACAGCTGCCCTGAACACAGCAGTGTGGGACGTGTCTGGCTCCCATTCCGGACTCGTCACGCATGAGGGGAGGACAGAAACCCTGGCTCCTGTCTGTTTCCTGGCGCCCTCTACAGTCACCCCGGCGGGGAAACCACAGCCCCGGCGGGAGGTGGGGACACAGGAAGGCAGAAGACAGAGAGTCGCCACAGTCCGTGAGGGCCACCACCCTCCCGAGAGCGCCTCGACCCTGCCAGTCCTGTCCCCGCAAGGGCCGGCTGCCTCCCGGGGCCACCTGTGGGTTTCTGAGAGGCTGCGCCCCTCCCTGCAAACCCCGTTCAACTCTGGGGACGTGGTGGTGGAGAGCTCAGGCCCAAATCCTGCACTGCCGTTCCTGGCCCGTGACCTTGGGCCGCTGACCTCCCCGTGAGCCTCAGTCTCCTTGTCCGCCAGAAGGACGCTGTGCTTAAGCGCAGAGGAGAGCAAGCTGTCTGCGTAGCTGTGGACGCGGTGCATCCGGGTGGCGCCCAGAGCTCTGTGCTGCTGGCAGGCTTCTGGGGATGCCCGTGCTGCCCGCCTGTAGCCGGTGCCGTGAGCAGGCCAGGCTGGCCCTCCTCGGGGTCCCCAGGCCACAGCCCTGGGCCGCAGCCGGCCTGCCGTGGTGAGCCCTGGTGGAGCACGCCACGCTCGTGCTCACATGTGGTCTGCGGTGGCCTCCGCTGGG
>NW_007248490.1:298855-300293 GCF_000164805.1 Carlito syrichta
GGCTTCGTCCTGCCACGCGGCGGCCGGCCTTGATTCAGGGCTGAACCCCGGGGTGCCGAGAGGGAGTGAGGAGGGTCTCCCAGCCGTGCCTGCCCCTGGCCCGCCCCGCCAGGCCGCCCTCCGTCCTCCCGGCCCCGTGCCTGTCGTGGCCCTGCCTCTCGGCCCCGGGGCTCTGTCCCTCTCAGGGTCCTCCAGCCCGGTCTCCCTGTCCTGCCCCGTCCCGGGAGAGTCACCCCACCGTCCGCCCCCACGTGTCCCTCCCCTTCGGTGTCTGCTGACCGCCTCCCTCCCTCGGTCTCTGTCTCAGTCCCTCCCTCGGTGCCTCCGCCTTTCTGGGTGTGTCTGTCCCTGCGTGTGTCTCTGTCAACATCCCCTCCCTCCTCCCACCCTCTGTCTCTGCCACGTCTCTGCCGCCACCTCCCCACCTGGCGGGCGGTATCCTCCGCCCCCGGCCTCTCTGCCCCGTGCCCGGCGGCAGGGCTGGCACCCCAGGGCAGACTTCCCCTCCACACTCTGGCCCTGGTTGGTGCCCTAAGGGGCTGGAGGGGTGGCTCGGGTCCAGGCTCCGCTCCTGAGGCGGGGGCAATTGTGACAGGTGGACCGCAGACCTGGGAGTGGGTGGGGTCCTGGGGTGAGAGTGAGAGCCGAGCTCTGGGCTTCGTCAGCCCAGCCGCTCGGCAGCAGCGTAGACCCTGACAGAGCGCGCCCCAGGCACGACCAGGAGGGCCCGGACGCTGGCTGTTCAGGGCGACGGGCCAGAGCCGAGTTCACATCCGGCTGTGCCGCTTACTAGCTGGGTGACCCCGGGCAAGGCATTTAACCTCCTGGAGACCCAGTTTCCTCACCTGCCGGTGGAGATCACAGCAGTGCCTGCGTTGTGGGTCCACGGGAGGATCCGCTGATTCAAATTGTGCCCTTAGAACACTGCCTGGCACCTCGTAGGCATTCCATCAGTCCTGGCTGTCGTTACCACAGGAGAACCACGAGACAAGGGAGCTGCTGCAGCCTCCCAGGGGTCAGAGGTGGAAAGGACGTTTTAGTGGAGGTCTTGGGGATGCGTAGCCGAGCTTGGAGTTTGCCAAGCTTACGGAAGAAGACCTTTCACATTGATGCTCAGCAAGAGTCAACGTGTCATCTTACAGACGAGAAAACGGAAGTTCAGAGAAGGAAAGCAGGCCTGGGTCACAACTCTAAGTCCAAAGGAGAGTGTGTCAGGCCTACAGGTTGATGCCAGCGGGCCTGCTGTCCTGGCCAAGCCCTTCGGAACCTAGGGTTGATGGGCTTTTCCATCCGCGTGTGAGCACGGCTCTCCCTGCTCCTCCTGCCTGCCTGTTCCCTCAGTTTGAGCAGGCGCCGGGCCAACCATCCCAAAGGCGGGGACAGGGTTGGCCGGGGCAAATCCAAGCAGCCCTCCTCCAACAGAGCCTGCGTGGCCCCA
>NW_007248490.1:300414-304451 GCF_000164805.1 Carlito syrichta
GCTGCTCATCCCGCCAGCGGTCTCCCGGCCCAGGTCCCTGCTTGCCTGTGGGCGCCTCCACGCACCTCCCCCAGGCGGGCTCTGGCCCTGGGAAGGCCCGGCTGCTGCGCTCGGACCCTCGGCCACAGCGTGGCCGGCGCACCTGCCGCGGAGCCCGGTCCTGCCTCCTGGAGTCCCGCCCCGGTGTCTGTCCCCCGCTGCACCCGGGCTGGACCTTGTGGCGGAGAGGCCTGGGTTCCGAGCCTGGTCCGGCCCCTCCGGCCCCGCCTTCCGCCTCCCCCTTGGCGCTCCCAGCCCCTCCAGCCGTCGCTCCTGGCTCCTCCCCATCTCTCCTTCCCTCCCTCTCCCTTGCTGTCTGTCTGTCTGCCTAGGGATCGATCTGTTAGCTATGCCTCTATCTCCTTCAACTATCTATCACCTTTCTGTTGTCTATCTCTGTCTTTTGCCGATCTACCTATCATCTATCTCTCTATTTCTATCTCTCTGTCTTTCTCTCTCTCGCCTCCATTTCTGTTTCTTCCTCTTTCCATCTCCCTCCCCCTCCTCCGCGTCCTCCCTCCCTCCCTCACACCTGCTTGCACACTTGGGGACGCCGACTGCCCCCTTGGAGACGCCCATGTGACGAGGAACCCGGGGTGTCCCCGGCCGACCTCCAGCAAGTTCCCAGGGCCCCCAGGCCAACAACCCAAGAGCCCGAGTCCCGCCGGCACCCACGGGAGGGAGGGTGAAAGCAGCCCTCCCCAGCCCGGCCCTGAGGGAGCCTCTGAGAGACCCCGCAGCAGACAGCTGTTGTGCACCTGAGGGCTGACCTGCAGGAGCTGCATGCCCACCCACGCTGCTGTTTCCAGCCACGGGGTGTGGGGGCGTTTGGCACTCAGTGCGGATCTCGTCTGTGGCGCGGGTGCCCAGAGGCAGGTCACTGGGAAGCACGTCCGAGGCTCTGGCACCCAGGGGGCTTCAGAGGTGAGTCTTTCCTGGACCCACCTGGGTCCTGCAGCAGGTGCTGAGGCTGGGACTGGGGCCAGGTCCTGCCCGTGTGGGCTCACGCAGAGTCATGCAGGGGGGTCCTGCGAGGCCCGGGGAGCAGTGCGGGGGGCCGGGCTGGGCGGGAGGGCCTTCCGGGCAGACCCTCCTCTTGAACTGCGGGCGCTCAGTGGCTGGCCAGTCCCACACCCAGATGGCGGCGGGATGCCTGGGCCAAGACCCGATGGGAGGTGGCGGCATCTGGGGGCTGATCCAGGGAGCACTGGGGGCGGGGCGGGAGTCAGAGACCACCTGTGCCCTGATGCCCCTATAAGGCATGCCTTCGTTCTTTGCCCAAGGAGTGAAGAGAGGTGTGCTTACCCTCCAGGTGGGAGGCTGCTTCTGGGCGCTAACTCCTGGGCTCCCGCCCTGCCCCAGGGGAGGGGCAGGCGCCCACAGCGAGCGTGGTTCGTGCCATGGGAGGGTCGTGTGGGGTGTGTGCAGAGGGGCCTGCCCACATCCGCACCATGGCAGATGCACGGAACCCGCTCTGACCAGGCTGGGCTTTGGCACTGGTCTCCCACAGGCTCAGCCCCCTGCATCCCCTGCCCACAGCCTGGCCTCAGCCTCCGACCCCCCCCCAGAGCCTTGACCTGGCCACAGGACTCTTGCTGACTCCTGGAGCTCGTCCCTGCTCGTCCCATCCCAGCACTGGTGGCCATCCTGGCCATCCCCGGGTGCCCCTTGCCTCAGACCCTGTGTGGGAGCCCTGGCCGTCTCCTCCAGGGCGCCCCTCCTCTCTTCCACTGGCTCTGGGACCCCAGGCTTCAGAGTGTCACCCAGTCCGTCCAAGTCCCACCACCGAGATGGAAAGAGGAAGAAATAGAGTGCCACCCAGGTCCATCTGGGCGCCCCCACTTCCCCACACCTCCCTGGCGACGCCCCCCAGGACTGAGGATGCCGAGAGGACGTATGAGCGCTTTCCCTTCCAGAGTTCACTGCTGGCACCGCACCATGGTGCAGCAAAGGCCAGAATAGAAGTGAATCCTACCCCGGGGAGCTCACGGCCAGGGGAAGATGGCCATGAGCTGAGAAGGCCGAGGTGGCCAAGACAGAGCCCACCCTGGCTCGCCAAGGGCGGTCACGAGCTGCAGGAAGGCCCCGTCGGTCCCCATCTCCACCCACCTCCGCTGGGGAGTGTGGCTGCCCAAGCCCCCTCCCACCCTCTCGGCTCTGCGCCTGCTGGGTCTCCTTTGGCTGCGAAAGCAAGCACCCCAGAACTGGACGTCTCCAGCCACTCTGCTTGGTCTGCTCCCAGAGCTGCAGCTGGCAGGGCAGGGGAGGGCGTGTCCAGGCTAGATGTCAGCGGCCGGGACTCCAGGGCTGGCAGGCTGGAGGCCTGGAGGCTCATTCACTCCGGCACCTGACAGGGGATGCTGGTTGTGGGTGGGGGGTGTCCACCAGGCCATGGACCGGAGCGTGTCTATGGCGGCCGGCTCCAAGGGTGAGTGTCACGTGAGGGCCAGGTGGGCACTCCATCAGCACTGTCCCCTCTCCCTGGAGGGCGTGCAGAGCCCCCCACTCCCACCATCCTGTTCACGGCGGCTGCCCTGAGGGCCGCCATTCTCAAGGTGAGGGAAGTCCAACCCCACCTCCTGCCAAGAGCACCTGCCGCTGCCCTGAATGCTCAGCCCGCTCTGTGGATGTGGTGGTCCTCGGTCAGGATCCAGCAGGGGCAGGAGGCTGGGACTGTCCAGCCGGAGTCTGACCTCCATCCCAGCACGAGTCTGCAATCCGGGCTGAGACTGCGCCTCCCAGCCAAGCCAGGCCACGTGCGGGGAGGGGTGGAGCGTCCCCCAGCAAGGAGGCGGGAGGCGCAACAGCTTTCGTCCTCAGCAGATGACACACACCCCTGCACGGACTTGAGCATTGAGGGGACACGTGCTCTGTTGACCAAGGACAGGATGTGCTTGCCAAGGTGACCACGGGAGGACGGAGCCTTGGACAAGTGACCAGAGCAGGTGACTCGGTCTGAGATCTGAAGGCACGGGGGCAGGGAGTGTGCTGGGGGGAGGGCATTTCTGGCAGAGTTTGGCCCGTGCAAAGGCCCTGGGGTATGGGTGCTCGGCGTGTGGGAGGACTTGGGGCTCATGCTGCTGGGGCTGTGGGAGGGAGACTGGGGCCTGGCGGGGGCGAGGCTCTCGGCCCGACACCTCAAGGGCCATGGCAGCCTCCGGACTTGCACGAACCCACTGAAGCGCCACATGTGGTGCCCCCAGTGCCCGGCGTGGACTTATTCCACACACGGAGCATTTTCAAAGTCTCTTGGCGCCCTCCCTTCCTCTCGCTGGCCCCTCATCCTGGCTGCCCTTGGAAAGCGCAGCCAGCTCAGGGGGCGTCGGCCCCACGCCTGGGCGCCCCCGCAGCCTTCCCAAGACCCCGCTGGCCTGGCCCGGGCAGCTGCTCTGCCCACGCTGCCCTGACGCAGGCCTCTGGCTCCTGACTCCTGCACTCCCCACCATGAGTCGCCAGGTTGAGCCTGAGACAGGCACCACGCAGACAAGTGGCAGCGTGAAGGCGATGTCCCTTCTCTCAGCCACCACCCCTGCTGCCAGCCCATCACCGCTTCCCGTGCACCCGATCCACCCAGCACAAATAAGCAGTCCCCTGACGGGCCCAGGGAGGACAACACCCACAGTCCCTCCTCTGTGGTGTCTTTGGGTGTGCTCGGCTTGTCGCAATGCGCACCTCCCCGAGACAGAGGGCTTAACGGCAGCCATGCCGCACCTGTGACCGTTTAATCAGATCTTGAAAACCGGGGGCATCACGCGCGCGCCTGCTCGTGGACAGGACAAAAAGGGGAAAACGTGGCTGGTGGGGTTTTCTGTCCTGGGCTGGTAAAACACTCGAGCAGGACCTCGGAGGACATAACTCACCGCACGCCTGTGTCGGGAGGCAGGATTCTGCCAGAGAGCCACCTTTGTCGACACAGGCTGTATCTGTGAGAGGGCGGCCATGTCGGGCAGTAAAGCAGACAGACCTGGGCTCAAGACCCACACCATTCCCTCCTGCTC